>NC_068937.1:10465104-10592604 GCF_016801865.2 Culex pipiens pallens
TAATCTAGATCTTGACTGGTGGACAGATTGACAGATTTTGACGTACTTACCTGATGAAAGCAGCAGCATTCCGGAACTCACTTACCTGCAGTCAACAGTTCTTTGTGCTGCTCAAAGTGCCTTGAATTTGAAGTCCGTAATCGAAAGGTCAATTTTGATTCAAAGTGTCTAACTTAAATATTCACCATGAAATTTGTTGCAATTGAACTCACTTACCTGCAGTCAATTATATTTATGATAAAACTCGAAGTACCTTGAATTTGACGTCCGTATTAGAAAGGTCGATTTCATTCAAAAGTTTCCTGACGAAAAGTCTGTACACGAGAAGCTTCTTTTATCACACTTTCACGCTTATCGAAGAAGCAAGATCAGAACTTTGAGCTCCAAATTTAGACAGTGGCTTAGTCCCTGAATTAACCTCAACTAACCTGACAGTCATAGTACTTAATCTAAAACTTGACTGGTTGACAGATTGACAGATTTTGATGTACTTACATGATGAAAGCAGCAGCATTCTGGAACTAACTTACCTGCAGTCAAAATTTTATTAATGATTCTCGTAGTACCTTGAAGCTGAAGTCCGTAATCGAAAGGTCAATTTCGACTCCAAGCTTTTGATTAGCATATTCCACCTTGAAGTTAGTTGAAGTTGAAGTCCGTAATCAAGATACATACTTGTAATTTTAGAAACCGCTTAAGAGTTAATTAGAACAGCTTGAAGTCCATAATAGAAAAATCAATTCTAATCAAACATTTTCTTTTTTTTTCTTACAGGTAAATATCTCAACTTTTCACTACATAACACCTCACCTGGTAAGCAATCAACCCCAAAAAATTCCAACCTAACCCAACTGGAACCCCAACCGGTGGCGCCATCGGCCCCAATTTGATTGATCCAGATCAACCGTTAGCCGGGCCGAGAATCGTCATCTGGTCAGCACACACAAACGAGCTCGTTAACGTGACAAATCTTCAAAACATTAAACCCAAAAGAGTCGGAAATTTCCTCCATCAAATAACTGCGCTAATCCCCAATTCCTCACCCAACAAAGTAAAATCGCCAAAGAACCGGTTGGCGCTGATTCACACCTGTCCTAAGCATTTCCAAAAAGAGGAAAGAAGCGACGTCGTTGCCAATCAAATCTGTCCAAAACGTGTTCGCCAAAACGCTCGCCTGCTCGAATTACAACGATATGACAAATTTGCTCACCGCTTTTTTTGACAGCTTATTTAACCGTCGAACTTGACGTTGAACTTCGATGGGGTGGTAGCCAGCCGAAGAGCATGAAAATATTTATCATAATGATTAGTATTAGCGCCTTAATCATTTTATATCATCTAATCCCGCTAATTAGCATAATTCATCTCGGCGCGACAAAGTTGCGCTCGCGCGGGCTCAGCGTAAGCTGAGCGACGAAGACGGGTTGGCTCTGCAGAGTGAAAGAGACGGCCTAGCCGTGAACCGTTAGCCTACGAGCTGTCCCACTCCATTGATTTGGTGAGTGTGTGGAGTTTGTCGTCGTTCCACCCGGCTCACGAGTCGTGTCTCCCAAATTAAGCCACTCTTCATCCTCTTCAGCGCGAGTTGTTGTTGACCGAGAAAGCCCCGGCAGCCAGTTCGAAGAACTGGTCCAGCTGCATCCAGCAAACTGTTTTTAAATTAATTAAAATATCTTCGCGGCGAAGCCGCGCAAGAAGCGATCTTCGGAGGTTTTTTCTTCCCCAACTTCTGGGAGCCCACCTTTTTCTTTCTGCTCTTTCATCTCGCCACACATCTCGGGGCCGGTTCGAAGATCCGTTCGTTTTGCTGTGCGTGTGTGTGTGTGTTGTTTTTTTCGGCGCGGCCTAGCGGAAATCACGTGGTGAAATGTCCCCGTTACTTTTGGGCTGTTCTTTTTGAGGCGAGCCGCCGCGGAAGTCTCCGTGAAAGTGCAATCGATTCCCTTGTTGGGTGGCCGGGTCGTAAATTTGGGTTATCACGCGGAGAGCGTGTCATTGACCGTGGTGACCGGAGCCAGACTTCCGGCACTTTCGATTGGAAGTGGATGGCGACGGGGTTCCCTGAAGGCAACCCTTGGCTAGCCTTGGAGGCCGTCAGGGGAGGCTTAAACTAGATATTGACAGATTGACTGGTTGACAGATTTTGAAGTACTTACCCGTTGAGAGCTGCGACATTCTGGAACTCACTTACCTGCAGTCGAAATTGCTCCATTCGATGCTAGAGGTACCCTTATGCTGACGTCCGTAATTGAGATGCTCCACAGCAACTTGTCACAATTCTGCACTGGTCTCGTTGAACTTAACCTTAACCTACCTGCAGTCAAAATTTTTCCAATCGATGCTAGAGGTACCTTAATGTTGACGTCCGTTATTGAGATGCTCAACAGCAACTTTGTACAATTTTCTACTGATCTTATTGAACTTAACTTGACCTAGATTTCACCTACCTGCAGTCGAAAACTGTAATGTAAAACTCGAAGGATCTTGAATTTGAAGTCCGTAATCAAAATGTCGATTTCATAGCTCTTGACTGGTTGAAGTCCGTAATCGAAAGGTCGATTTTATTTAAAATACTCCTGATGTAATGTCTATGAACAAGAAGCCCTTTATATATGGTTTCACGTAAGCTGGACAAAACGACAATATCAGGAGTTTAAATTCAAAATTCTGATAGTGACTTAGTCCCTGAACCCAACCTAAACTAACCAAATATCTGTCTTAGTGCTTAACCTAGGTCTTGACTGGTTGACAGATTGACAGATTTTGAAGTACTTACTCGTTGAGAGCTGCAACATTCAGGAACTCACTTACCTGCAGTCGATTTTTTTCCAATCGATGCTAGAGGTACCTTAATGCTGACGTCCGTAATTGAGATGCTCCACAGCAACTTGTCACAATTCTGCACTGATCTTGTTGCACTCACCTAACCTAGATTGCACTCACCTGCAGTCAAAATTTTTCCAATCGATGCTAGAGGAACCTTTATGTTGACGTCCGTAATTGAGATGCTCAACAGCAACTTTGCACAATTTTCCACTGATCTTATTGAACTTAACTTTACCTCTCACCTGCTGTCGAAAATTGTAATGTGAAATCCGAGCGATCTTGATTTTGAAGTCCGTAATCGAATTGTCGATTTAATTGCTCTTGACTGGTTGAAGTCCGTAATTGAAGGGTCGACTTCATGTAAAAGAAATTCTGACGCAAAGTTTGTAATCGAGATGTCCTTTTGTGACGGATTCTCGTAAGTTGATCGAAAAGACATTTCAAAATTTGGACAGCGACGTAGTCCCTAAATCAACCTCAACTAACCTTGCAGTCATAGTACTTATCCTAATTCTTGACTGGTTGACAGATTGACAGATCATGATGTACTTACCAGTTGAAAGCTGCCACATTCTGGAACTCACTTACCTGCAGTCAAAAGTTGCTAGATGATGCTTGGAGTACCTTGTTTTTGAAGTCCGTAATCGAAAGGTCGATTTCATCTAAAAGTCATTTTGTGGTGATTACACGTAAGTTGTTCGCAAAGGCAGTTCAAAATTTAGACAGTAACGTAGTCCCTAAATCAACTCCAACGAACCTTGCAGTCATAGGTCTTAATGAGTCCTATGCGACTTAACCTAGATCTTGACTGGTTGACAGATTGACAGATTTCGATGTACTTACCAGCTGAGCGCTGCAACATTCTGGAACTCACTTACCTGCAGTCGAAAATTGCTTGAAAATACTTGAAGTATCTTGATTTTGAAGTCCGTAATCGAAAGGTCACTTTTCAAAAAGTGAGTTTTGACCCAGAACTCCACAATCGAGAAGAGTACTTAAAAATTCTAAGAGCCCTTTTGGCATGCATCTAAATCATGATCTCCACAGCTCAAGTGGTGTAACGCACAAGGTCACACCATTGTCTTTCCGAGAAGCACAACCTGGTGACATCTACCAGCCCGTACTCAAACCAGCCACTCAAGCTATCGTCACGAACATCTCGCGCTCCTAGCTTCTCGCCCAAATCTGACCATCTCATCTCGTTAATTTTACGATTTAATAACCATCCCGGGCCACTTTTCATTATGATTTCATTTTCATTATTCCACTTTACTGCCCTCTCTTCGGCCCGTGCAGTCCGAACTAATGGAATCGAGTGCCCGAAGATGATGAAGTTGATGTGCAGCATCATCATCCAGGTCCAGATGCAGTTAATCCACCTCCACACCGACTCACATCTGGCCCGATTTCGGGCTTGCAAGATGCAAAAAGGGGGAGAGGGGCACGAACGTGCCCGGCAAGGACAATTTGGCCTTATTATCGGAAGAGTCCGCCCGGTGAAACAGTAGCTGGAAACTGTCCAGCTAAGCAATTTATTTATTAAATAATCTCGGAAGATCTAGCGTGAGTCGCTCCCGAGAGTGGGTCGCTGCTTGTTAGCTACCGCGGTGGACTAGTTCTAACCTCTCCAAGCTACATCGTGAAGGTAGCGCTGGAGATTCTCGGATGATATACACAGTGTGGCGAGATGTGATGATGATAATCTATCTTTTTCCACCCTCGCGTGTGCCGGTATCAAGATTGGCCGGTTGATAGATGCTCGTGCCTACCCTGCGGGGCTAGACGAGAAGAAATGAGAGTGGTGCCATGCTGGTCACTGGATAACTAGGGCTCGTTCAAAACGCCCTTGGCGAAACACGAAATCGATAAATCTACTCTGCATCTCTGGCTGGTGGTTGATGGCAAGTAGACTGATCAATTTCTCCGGTTTCCCAGTAGGACGCTATCATCAGCTTGGGTATAATTTATAACACAATTATTGACAAGTACTTACCGCAGAGCGGAGTGGCCAGCTGGACTTCCCTCGATGCACTGGATTCACACACTTCTCACTTTAATAACACTTCGGAAGGTCTAGATTGCTTTAGGGGTTCTCGGCTTTGAAGTCCGTAATTGAGGTGAAATTCGTTATTTTTGCATCTCGTCCGTAGAAGGATTCAAAATATTGACTTGTACTAAAAAGTTCATTACGCCTGTCCTACCCAGTCCAACCCATTTATTCTGTGACAGGGTCACGCTAACCCCTGTCATTTCAAACCGCCATCGAGGAAACGGTCGGCCACAACAATTGTGGCACCACCCCAGAACAAAACAAAACAAGTTGGGCGACCTCACGTCTGCGACTAACCTCAAAAAATCACCGCCAAACCCGCGCCTCCGCGCCAAGTCTCGAAAAAGAATCAACTCGTCGCGCGCAAATCACCTCTGAATTTATGAATGAACGCCGATCTCTAGAATCAGCTTAGACTGTTTGGCTTAGTCGCGCGCTCAGACTCCGCTACGGCGTAGCGGACGTGAATTTATGAGCGACGACTTCGTCGTCGCTACCTCCTCGTCAGAGCCGTGGTTTAGCTTATTTTTGAATGAATTAAGACTCTCTAGACTAGGCTACCGTATTCGAGCTCGTCTGTTGTTTAGACGTTGAGCGAAACCCCGGGAGCAGGAGGCATCCCGTAAAAGTGTACGCCGTTTATGATCCATCGCTCCTGTGTGTGGCAAGGTGAAATTGAATGAGAATTTATTGCAAATTTGCGTCGCCGCTGGAGACACGGCCTCGCACGGAGTTCATGGACGTGGGCGTGGTGGTGGTGACTTGCGGCAGGACAATTTCGGAAGAACTTCGTTAAGACGGTGAGCTCTTATCAAAATTGCCTTGACTGGTTGACAGCGTGACAGAGTTGACAGATTTGTGTGAACTTTTCCGGGCGTAATCGATGGACTACGCTGGAGAGTTGACAGATTTGTGTACTTACCCGGCGCTGCAACCTGGAACTGACCTACCTGCTGTCAAAGTTTCCTCAGAAGTCTTGGAGGTACCTTGATTCTGACGTCCGTAATCGAGATGTAAAATCTTACCTGCAGTGAAAATGTCTCATTTGTCCAAGAGGTACCTCATTTTTGAAGTCCGTAATTGAAGAGTTCATGAACTTTTCCGGCCGTAATCGTTGAACTACGATGGAAAGTTGACATATTTGTGTACTTACCCGTTGACGGTCCTCCAACCTGGAACTGACTTACCTGCTGTCAAAGTTTCTTCAGAAGTCTAAGAGGTACCTTGATTCTGAAGTCCGTAATCGAAAAGCAATCAAAAATTCTTCTCCGTCCAAGAGGTACCTCACTTTTGAAGTCCGTAATTGAAGAGTCTATTTCAAAAATATCAGTTTTTACGGCCTTCGACATCCCTACCTGAAGTGAACCTCCTCCAAACAGCCAATTTTCCTCCAATCCCCGCAATTTCGCGCACAAATTCAGAACACCCCGTGGTTTCCAACTCAACCTCACCTCACACGGAGAAAGGAAGTCGATAACCTGAGCGCGGGGCCTGCCGGAGAAGACCAATTAGGTACGATTTGCCACGGCGTGGCCTGTAGAATTGCTCTGCTTTCCGCGCTCTGACCGGAGTCTCAACTGACCGCCGGCAAACGCAACGGCGATGAAAACGAATTAAATTGTGTACGGTTCAAGCGCTGGAACAATGCAATTAGTCATCATCATTCTCATGGTCGGTCTAAAGATTCCAGGGCCACGTCGTCGTCTTCGACGACGTTGCTCTGGACATCCTTGAACTTCGAAAAAGTGGCAGAGTGTCCAACTACGCGTTGGATTCCTCGTCGTCGGACCATCTTCCCCGAGCGATGATTACTTTGAGGTGGAGAAAAAACCGAAATGAGTCCAACCCGAGAGCGTTTTCCAAGAAGACGCGCGCTGCAGCATTCCCGAAGGGGGTAACGGAATGCCGCTGGACTACTCTCATCGAGGTCCGACACTCTCGCGTTCAACCCCCCGTGAACAGATGTTATTTTCTGCTCCATTTTTTTTTTCTCTACTTCTCGCCTTCATTCCGCACATACGCACGACCGCGCCGCGGACTTGTTTTGTGGTCCAGGCGATAAAAATGGGTTATTGATACTCGGCGTGTTCCACAATCTGCAGCGCCTAGATTTTTGCCCGTGTCCGAACGAGGGGCACCGTGCGATGGGGTGGCCTTGTCGGCGGGGAATAGCCTAAAGTTATGCAAACAGGCAGAACTTGGCAGTGACGGATTGACAGAATTGACAGATTGGTACTTACCCCCTTTGACGATGAACTGGAACCTGGAACGACTTACCTGCGAGTGAAAATCTCGAAAGATTGAAAAGGTACCTAACATTTGACGTCCGTAATTGAAGTCACCATCAAAAATTGTCAGCAGAAATTGCCAAAAGTTAGGCAAACATACAGAACATGGCACTGACAGATTGACAGAATTGACAGACTGGTACTTACCCCTTTAACGATGACCTGGAACCTGGAACGACTTACCTTGCAGCGAAAATCTCAAATTGATTGAAAAGATACCTAATGTTTGAAGTCCGTAGTTGAGATGACATCGTCAAAAGTCTAAAACTCACGGTCCTAGTAAATTTGCACAAACAAATCTCGAACGCGTGGGCTCCACTCAAGGAAATTTATATTTTCGGACGTCATTCTTCGCGGGCCCCAAAGAAACCGCACTTTTAATTCATGAATCACGAACGCAATCCGGAAACCCCAGAGCTTGAACTCGTTGCTGCAGCCGCCACAACTCTGCGCGAGTTAAGGGTGAGCCGGCAGCAATCAGTACGTCAGCTCGAGTCCATTCATTAAAAGGAAGGCTTGGGCTGGCGGAGTGTGTGTTGCACTTTTTGGGAAATTTGAGGTTAACGAGAACAATCGGTTTGGCTTGGTGCGGTTCTAGATTTGAGTCGTTGATTGTCCGAGGCTCAATTAATGTCTTGCGGGGTGATGTTTTAATTGCGGGTTCGGGAGTCGTGTTAGAGGTCGTTGGGATTGGAGAAGCTTGAAAGTTAAATCTGGTCAAATTCAGGTTGAAGAATCTACTAGACTTCAAAGCCCTATTTTGAAAAATCTAAAATGAACCTCAAATCTAACTTTCTGACCATTTCTTAACCTATTTGACAGTTGACAGATTGACTTGTACTTACCAGTTGCTTCTCTCCGGAACACACTTACCTTGCACTCAATAAGTTAATAGTTATTGAAGACCTACCTTTAGTTTGAAGTACGTAATCGAGATGTCAGTCAAAACTGTTCTTGCTGACTCATTCTCTTATATTTTGAAAAGTGATAAATTAAGCATATTTTTGATAAACAATCTGAAAAACGCCCTACGTTTCTACCCTGAATTTAGTTTTTATCAGGGTTAATCATGACTGAAATTGTCAAAACAAGCTAAGATTAAAACTAGATCTGGTTACATTCAGACTGAAGTATCTATTTAAATTTAAAGTTAGTCTTCTTCAAACAAATTAGATTAGGAATTAAGTCTAACTATCTGAAAGTTCTTATACTATTTGACAGAGTGACAGATTGACAGATAATACTAGTACTTACCAGTTGCTTTTTTCCGGAACAAACTTACCTTGCCTTCAACAAATCTACAGTTATTGAAGACCTACCATCAGTTTGAAGTCCGTAATCGAGATGTCAGTCAAAACAAAACTGTTCTTGCCGACTCGTTTTTCTGTGATTTTCGGAAAGGTGAAATTGAACATATTTTAGCAACTGGTTCTAAAAACTACAACCAACGTTTCTACCCTAAACTTAGTCTTCCTCAGGGTAGGAATCTTCCTTTTGCCACCAAACCTTCTCGCTTTGCGAATTTCCAAAAACCCGCCAAGATCTAAACTGTTGTTTCCGATAAATGAAGTCATTTACCGTCGGATCGCAATTCGATCTTTCCGGGGAATCTTCCGAGCGCGGGGCGCTCATTAGTGAAACCGCGCGCACGATTTCGCTGTATCATTTCCCACGAAAAAAGGATGATTCCTCAACTTTATTTTTTTTGGAGATTCGCGAGGATTCTGTGCGTTCAGATTTGGGCGCCGGTGATGATCATGACTTGCAGCCGGGATGAGTTGGCGCTAGAACCGCGAGGTTCTAGACCAAGACGATTCGTGGGTGGTTGAAAGAGGGGTGTTGAACATCTCCAGCCAACAAGCCTAGCAAATGAGGAAGTTGTTTTCGGCGAGCTCATTAAAAGGATAAGATCGCTTGATGGGTGTAATTTAGGTATTTTTTTCTGCTCTCTACCTCCCTCGAATTCACGAATTAGAAGTTCTCGCGGGTTCGTACGAATCATAAATCCGTGGCGTTACCAACCGGACAAAGAGCGATGACGTCGATTTCTTCAACCTAAACCTCGAAATAAGGGTCGCCCATGTGACATAATGGCCCCCCAACTTTTCGGTGACCCAGTTCGGAAGAAAGCCCGTGCGCGCGATTGGTCGCGGGAAAACCGCCATGACCATGAAAGCGATCTTCGATCTCTTCGCTTTCTACAACCGCAAATCCCACGATCGCAGCAGATCTTGCCAAGCTGGGGACTTGGGAAGATCGCTTTTCTCACACGACCCCCGCCGGAGGCGATCGGGTTCGAGAAGAGTCCGGGGCCCGTGTAAAAGTTCAGCGATATGGAGAAATGTGCAGTTTGGGCTTTGTTGGTGGAAATGTCAGCCAGGGTGGCTGCTTGAGGTGAAATTTCGTGAAAAAGTTGCTACTTAACTGTCTTTTTTCTGATTTTGACATCAATTTGATGATATGACATCGACATTGTTAACTAACTTCAATCTAAATAACTAACTAACTCTCGATTGACTTGGACTCAATACTAATTTAAGTTGAATTGACTTGATTCTATTTAAAACATTTTGATAACATAACTAAACTTGATTGGTTTCTAACAATAACCTGATTCTAGACTCACTTTGACCAGAGATAACAGGATTGACAGTTTATTTACATACCATAAACCATTCTTTGAATTCACTTTAACTTCACTTGACTTCACTTCACTTGACTTCACTTCATTTCACTTGCCTTCACTAGACTTCACTTGACTTAACTTGACTTCACTTGACTTCACTAGACTTCGTAGACTTCACTTGACTCCACTTGATTTCAAATGACTTCACTTGACTTTACTTGACATCACTTGAAATCACTTGACTTTACTTGACTTCGCTTGACTTCGCTTGACTCCACTTGACTTCTCTTGACTTCACTTCACTTGACTTCACTTCAATTTCACTTGACTTCACTTCATTTCACTTGCCTTCACTAGACTACACTTGACTTCACTAGACTTCACTTGACTTCACTAGACTTCACTTGACTTCACTAGCCTTCACTTGACTTCACTTGACTTCACTTGACTCCACTTGACTTCACTAGACTTCACTTGACTTCATTAGACTTCACTTGACTTTACTTGACTTCATTTGACTTGACTTCACTTGACTTCACTTGACTTCATTAGACTTCGCTTGACTCCACTTGACTTCTCTTGACTTCACTTCACTTGACTTCACTTCAATTTCACTTGACTTCACTTCATTTCACTTGCCTTCACTAGACTACACTTGACTTCACTAGACTTCACTTGACTTAACTTGACTTCACTTGACTTCACTTGACTTCACTAGACTTCACTTGACTTCACTAGCCTTCACTTGACTTCACTTGACTCTACTTGACTTCACTAGACTTCACTTGACTTCATTAGACTTCACTTGACTTCACTTGACTTTACTTGACTTCATTTGACTTGACTTCACTTGACTTCACTTGACTTCACTAGACTTCACTTGACTTAACTTGACTTCACTAGACTTCGTAGACTACACTTGACTTCACTTGATTTCAAATGACTTCACTTGACTTTACTTGACATCACTTGAAATCACTTGACTTTACTTGACTTCGCTTGACTCCACTTGACTTCTCTTGACTTCACTTCACTTGACTTCACTTCATTTCACTTGCCTTCACTAGACTGCACTTGACTTCACTAGACTTCACTTGACTTCACTAGACTTCACTTGACTTCACTAGCCTTCACTTGACTTCACTTGACTTCACTTGACTCCACTTGACTTCACTAGACTTCACTTGACTTCATTAGACTTCGCTTGACTCCACTTGACTTCTCTTGACTTCACTTCACTTGACTTCACTTCAATTTCACTTGACTTCACTTCATTTCACTTGCCTTCACTAGACTACACTTGACTTCACTAGACTTCACTTGACTTAACTTGACTTCATTTGACTTCACTAGACTTCACTTGACTTCACTAGCCTTCACTTGACTTCACTTGACTCCACTTGACTTCACTAGACTTCACTTGACTTCACTTCACTTCACTTCACTTCACTTCACTGCAAATCAGACTGAAAAAAAATCAATCTGATACCTTAAAGTTGAAGTCCGTATTTGAAAGGTCAATTAAGTTCAATCCACTGAAGTTGATCACATTGCACTTTTAAATAATTTTCACCATATTTCACTACAATTTTCAAATAAAATGATTCTAATTCTTTAATTTTGAAGTCCGTAATAGAAGGCTCAGTTGAAATTTTGAACTTAGTATTTCAGACTTGATAATGGCTTTTACTCTTCAAATATTCAAAAACAGGTACCTTTCAGAAAGCTAGTTTTAAATTTAACATAGGCAAGATTTTTAATTGTTGAAGTCCGCTTTAGAAGGATCGACTGAAATTTAACCCACCTAATAATGTAATTTCTCTTTTCTACTTTCAGGTAAGCCTCCAGAACAGCAACTCCACTTAAAACAAATTTTGTAAGTAAACTTTGAGGACTTATGGTCTGAAATCAGACTTAAGGTCAACCCCTTGCTCTCAACTACCGCGTTTCAACCTTTTTCCTCCAACCAAAACTCGCTTTCCCTATTCCCTGTACCCATACCCATAAAAGTCAGCAAAAGCCTTCCAATAACTCCCTTCTTGCGGGCCCTCCAAAGCCCATCTCTGAGCCCCGGTAAAACCGATAGATAGCTTTGACCTCCATATTCCCGTGGACCGGGGTGGACAACTCCCCGACGACTTCGTCGTCGTCGTCGATGCCATTTCGAAGAAAGTGCCATTAAATTGCGTAAAACTCTCTGTTTTCCACCCGACGACTTGAGAAGAACCTCAACGCGCTGAAGGACCCACATCCAAGTTGGCGCTGCAATGCAGCGACGACCACGAAGTGGTCGTGTATGGTCCAAAGAATTCCATACTGGGAAAAATTAGGTTAGAGAAGAAGAAGCAAGAAGCAAAACCAAGTAGGCTGGATGGTTGGACCCCAAGATCGTCGCTGCTGCAAGCAGCAGCAGTGAAAACCTGGAGTCTCTCTTTCCGCGCAACGATCGCATCTCCCGACGACGACGACTCCTCACTCCTATCGGTTATTACTGTGACCTCGTTTTTTCCCCCCTTGGACTTGAACATGGCGTCGTAGTATGTGCACACACAGCTGCACATGATGGCCAACTGCGATCACACAGGGGTCACTTGGATCGCATCGCACAATGGAAATCGAACAATTCTTGATGGTGGCCGGCGCCAACCTGAAGGTGAAAGTGAGAGCTTCGACGAGCTAAGCCGGGGGATTTCTGTCACATCATGCTCATCTCACCGGGTCGTTATTATCTGCGATGATTGCTCTGGACGATCGGGTCGCCGGGAGTTTCTTTTGCTGTTCATGGGGAAAGTGTAGTGAGGGATCGCCGGTTTGAACTCTGTGGATGACTTGGACGGTTCTTTGTGGTCTCAATGGGACGAGATGATTTCGTTTGAGCTTTAGAGTTTGATTCGACACCAGTTAAGATTTTTTGATTTTTGAGCTTTAATGTTTTTTTTAAATTGACAAAATAAATATTACCATAATTGCACTGTTTCTCTTACAAAAAATACAAAGCATGGCGTTAGTTGATTGACTTCTACTAAACTAATTAAATGATAAACAAGTTGCATTCCTTATAAACAGATGCTTTGAGTTGAAAAAAATATAATCTTAGATAATAGTTTGAACTACAAAATCCTACTAAAACATATAAGCTTATTTAAAAAAAATCAAGTCAAATTTTTAAATCATTTCCACGCCATAAAGCAAACATTAGGCTATGGCAAACAAACAAACTCGCACTTTTTCGTGTTTGACAGTTTGCCTATTTCTCAAACTTGTTTGCGGCAAACTTACAAACAAAGCAAAATTTATGCAGGTTGACGTTTCTGCAAACACATGCAGGTAACAAACAAAACTGGCACACGACCAAACTGTCAAAAAGTGCGAGTTTGTTTGTTTGTTGTCATAGTTTAATAAATACTTAACAGTTATGCTGTTGACAAAATTAAAAAAATTCAAAGAATTAAAAAAAATCTCTAAGGTTTTACTTCTTTTTCCGATATATGGTCCCAAAGTTCAAAGCTCGTTACTAGCCTGAAAGTATCCTGTTTGATTAAAATAACAAAAATAAACGTAATGCAATATATTCTAGTTGGTTAAGAATCGACTGCACATTTTTTCAATAGAAATTTTAAATTGTCAGCAATCGTTTTCAGAAAATTGGTGATCAAAGCCAGCTGAACCTTTAGAAAAAGAACTTCGTTTTTCGAAATTTATCAAAAACAAATACTCAATACTATAACTACTCACTACTAATATTTCTTGACATTTTTACTGTTTTATCAACTGCCTTAATTTGAAGCTGTAAAATACTTATGTACAATTTCAAGTCTTATTATATTGATTTAATTTCCAACTTATGATTTCAAATCGATTCAAGTTTATTTAAGTAATTTAAAATATCGTACGACAAATATTTCTAATTAACTAAAAATCTATGAAATTCTGTGTTGAAATCTTTAGTTTAAATAAAGCATAAATTTCAATCAAGCATCTAATGTTGTGTACTCGACAATGTTAGATCCGATTAAATGACTGTCAAACGAATTAAAAAAAAAACAGACGTAAAAATAGTCGGAAATGGTTTCTATAACAAATCTTTTGTACAAATTACACACTTTTCTACTTTTTTGATGAAAAAAAACAATAATTAGAACAACAATTTCATTTTTTTTTAATGCATAATCTTGGTTTTTTAAACTTTCGTAAAAATAATTTTATTTTTTGTTGTTGAAATTTTAATAAATAATAATCATTCAAAGCAGATAAAAAACATTGAATGCATATAGTTTTTAATATCAACAACGCAAGGTTAAAACCTTGGATGAAAATACATTTTTAATAATCAAACAAAATTCATTGTTTACTGTTTTACTTAATTTTTTAATGTTAAATGGATTTAAATAAAATTGATGAATAGTTGATAAAGAAAAAGATTCGAACACTAAAATAAATATTTGAGGCACCACTAGAAAGATTTTTTTTTGTATAAATATGTTATTTGAGATTTTTGATGAAATTAAGGTATTCAAAATTATCTTAAAAGTTTCAAGTTATGTTCAAAAGAAAGGAGCAAAAAATAAATTAATAACTTAATTTCAAATTTCAAGAATAATTTTCAAAAAAATAAACAAAAATTATCACATTACTGTATACACACTACACTATAATGATAAATTTAAATGGACCCATAAAAATTAAAAAAAAAACAAGTTTCACATCTATTTCTTTATAAAAATATCTTTAATAGCCTTAAAGTGCTCAAGAGATTATTACTGCAAATATTACCATCATAAAATGTTCTTTAATCAGTTTACAATTGATTTGAGAAGTTTTATTCCATTTAAATTTATATGTTAGGCAATAGTTTTTATTTTTGCATCATGATTTTGAGTATTTTTCAAGGAATGGAGAGACACAATCATGTATAATAATTTTCCTTGCAGCTTATGCAATTTAGAGAATCTTGTCAAGGCTGTTGCAAATATCTTTCAAAGATTTTATCTCACCGCCCATCCCCCTTCCCCAATTTAGAATTGGTTCGAAAATGCAATCAGCTGAAAACATTTTAAAATTCATTTCCCTGCGGTGATAACAATTCTTCACATGTTTGAGTTAATTTCAAAACAATCTGAATTTTCGAAAAAAAAGTCGTTTTTTCGCAAAAAAAAGATATTTTGATAAAACTAAGATTTTTTGAAAAATATTGATTATCTACCGACTGTACTGCTGCAAAATGCATAATCCATGAAATGGTGAAATTCTGACTTGTTATTTCGATTTTTATATCTAATGAATCGCACAAATTTGGACTGAAATGTTAGTGAATTGCATTCTTTAGGTCTCAAATAAGCTGTTAACATCAAAACAATGGATGTTTTTATATAAAAATTTGCTAGAATTTAAGGAAATCAAAACCATAAATTTTGCTTTGCCTTCCCGGTGCTTCGGACGCCTATGAAATATTTCACGTGAAATGTTTCGCATTGTTTTGACATTTACTACAGCGTTCAAACAAACTTTAAATGAAAGTTGATGTTAAAATTCATCAAATAACACAGTTTTGACATTCCTTATTTGAACTAATATCCAAATAACTGATAAAACAAGATGAAGTGTCCGGGTTCCGAAGCGTCCGGGAATTCGAATCATGACGTTATGACGAAGCGAAAAGTCATGAAAAAAACTTTTGTGGCAGTAGCATACCTGTTACAATACCTTACCGTCAAAATTTGAAAAAAATAGTCATGAAATTTAAAAAATAAAAATTTAGCTTCAGAAAAAAACATGACATATTTTTTTTAATAAAATGACATTAATTCAATTCAATTAGTGTTTATTAGCAAATATTCTATTTACAATTTCGTGTTTCTTATAACCTAATAGAGTTTTGGAGTTCCTTTTAACTATGGTTATACACTATAATTAATTTAGATGTAATTGTATATTCTAACAATGGATTTGGCAAGAGAAGGAAAAACTTTAAAAAAATAAACCTTCGAGATTAAAAAAAATTACATTAAATTACTTTTAAAATAATTCTAAATTTAAACCTTTTATTTTGGCTCACAACACCAGTGCATTTACGCCAATTTTCAAAATAGCTTAAAAAATTAAGAAACGACAATAGTAGAATAGGTACCAAAAATATTTTAGTTTAATATTAATTAATTCAGTTTAACAAACGTCAATACGGCTTTGAAAAAGCTTTTATTCGTAAATCTATCGAATTTAATAAAAAAGTTTAATAGAAAAAAGACATTAGATTGTGCATTTTATAAAAATAATCTTAAGAAACAGAAATAGCCTTAACCAATATATTTTAATAAAATTGACAGAATGACAGGTTGACAGATAGGTTTATACTTACCAGTTTCCACTTTATCCTGCAACTCACTTACCTTTTAAGCAAAATTATCTACAGTTAGAAAAGACGTACTTTGAGTTTGAAGTCCGTATTTGAGGTTATTAATTTCAAATAACTACAATTTAAGTAGTCTCAAAATCTCCAATTTCAAACCCCACACATACTTTACGACATTTCTCCGAGCCCATAATTTCCGCGTGTTTGCGCTGGCACTAGGCCGCCTGCACCTCTTCCAACTTTCTTATCTAGGGTCCCCCCCCCCCTACCCTACCCAATTTCCCCAGCACATGTAGAAGAAAGGGAGGTTTCCAACTTTCACAAATTCTTTCCCGGAATGCGGTGACCTATTGGTGCCGTACCGCTGGATGACCATCTCTAGCGTTTTTCTTCCTCGTTTTTTTTTTCGTTTCTTGAGGTGCCTAGTGCAAACATGACTCGTCACGCGAGAGACCTCTTCACGAGGTCCCGCGGGTAGCTGATGCTGCGGATGCAAGTTGGTCCACCAGGTGACCATGTGACTCACTGCGCGCTGTCACCTTCGACTCTTGGAGTGCTGCCCGGAGTTGTGCTGATGTAATGTTTACTTTCTTCTCGACTCTCCGGGGTTGGAAGAGTTTCACCAAGAATTCCTCCACGACGGTGTTGGGTCCGGAGCTAGATTTGAGGAGGCCGAGGGGGAAGACACCGTTATTTCTATACATGTGAATAATCACTCTTTTCCTATGGGGTCTGTTTCGTCGACCCCAACCGCCGCTGCAGGCCCGAAGAAGAGGCTCTCTATGTGCGAACTATCCGTTTGCCTCGTTCTCCAGATCTCTACCGAGTTTGGGGTCGGAATCTTTGAAATGGTCCAGAGTTGGGTTGGAGAGTGCCTGCAATTCATCGCTACTACTTTTTTGGTTCTGCTTCTTTTGAACTCGATTTGTGGCTTTCTGACGAGTTTCCAAGTTTTCCGAAAGGAAAACGAAAAACTTCTCGATTGAAATTGTTTACTTGGCCCTCCAACCCCTGGACGTCAACGAGTTTAAGCGTTGCTGCTGCTGCTGTTTTGATTAAGTTTCAAGAACTTGTAAAAAAATAATCTCCAAAACAAATTACTAGAACATCTGGGTTCGGTAACAGTACACCTGGCCGACCGTGTATCATCATTACAGCCGCCCCCGGAGGGGGCTTTGAATATTCAAGCCGAAGAGATGTGTTCCAGCCCATCACCTTCTCCCCAAGCTCTCTTTCGTAATTAATTCATTTGGATTTACATAAATTGCACCCTTTTCCTCCCCCAAACTCCACCGAGAGACAGACCTTATCAACCTGCGGCATGCCGGGGCCATTATTATGCACACACGTGACTCCAACACCGCCCTTCCCCGACACGGAACCCCTTCCGACGCCCCTGGAGGCCGCAAAGATAAAATGGCACAACAAAGTGTCTCCATCGGCTTAGTGTCCCCACCCCCAAGAGAGAGCCTCCAAAGTCCCGAAAGCTGCCAGCAGCTGGGAATGGGAAAATTGTGTTTTCCGCGAAATCTGTGACATCGAGATGAGTGGTTTAGCTTGGAAGGGGAGGTTGTGGCAATAATGTGATTTTTGGCTGGCAGATTTAAGGTTGGAACAGTGAGCTTGAAGGCAGATTTTGAGGTGGAATTTGGTGACAAATTTTGGCTGGATTGACAGATTTGACAGAGTTAAATCTTACCTTGGAACATGAAGGTTTCTGAGTCACTGAACATCAGATTGACGGATAATATCTTTGGTTCTATAATGTTGAAATACGTATTTGGAAACAAACTTGAATAACTAACCTCTATTTTTCGAAGAAATGCCAAAGTGTGCAGTTTAATATTTTGCATAAACGAATTTGAAGTCCGTAATTGAAGAAGGGATTGTCACACAACTCGCCTTTTTGAAGTAGATGTCGGTGAACGCTTCAGTTTCGTCAAGGTATGGTAGATTTGGCTCTCCAAACACACTTCAACAAATAAAATGTATTTTTTTGGTTTAAATGCTACAGAATCATCAGGTTCATAAATGTCGAGTTAGGTCATTATTAAATTTCAAAATTGGAAAGAAACGAAGTTGACTTTATAGCTGTCGGCCACCATTGCTAGTACCAACCACTAGTGTCTTCCTTTTATCTACAAGGACTTCGCCGCCCTGGGCTCCTAAGTGTATGAAAGTATGGCACGGAGCGACGGCGCCGAATACCCATATTCACAAAGAATTTTAGAGCGCCCGCCGCGGGTTTCGAACCGCCGACCTCTGGATTGTGAGTCCAGTGCGAGGTCCGATTGATCCACACGGATCCACAAAATTGGATAGACTTTTTCTGAATTTACATAGTTACTCGCCTCGGAACAAGGGGAATTGTAATTTTTTTTAAGGAAAATTGGAACAGAGATGAATACCTTTAATTCAAATAAAGTTGTTCTCTATTTGTTGAAGACTCACTCAAAATTTCAAAAAGCCTTGAAAATCTGATTTGTATGTCCGAAATAAAAGGGAATCTTTATTACTGTAATGCAGATTTAGCTAAATTATCGACAAATTTTTACCCCAAGCACAAAGTTACTTATCTCATGCAATTACGTCAAAAAAAGTAGAACAATATTTCAAATATAATCTTCTTTTTTCTAGATTCTTTGATTTCTTCCCTAATAATATGATTTTGACGTTCGTAATTGAAGAGGACATCAATATAAATGAAGTTTTTTCGAAAGAGTTGAACCAGTCACCAGCTGAAAAACTCTGTAACAAAGAAGAGAAAAATGCTGTTTTTGGTATATCTAACACATTTTGTTATTAACCTTCAAGCAAGCTGCAAACTTTGAATTAAGAAAAAAAACTTAAATACCTTTATCTTGAAGCACGCATTTGAAAATGCAACCCGCTTAACCCTATCCGCATTTCTCGCTATTTTACATGAAAAAATCGCCAAAAATCAATTTTTGCAATTCCCTCGTGAAACTACTTACTTTTCCTGTCATTCTTGAACGACGAAAAATAACAGAAACGAATAGCAACACTTTTCAAAATAAATGCTGAAAATTTCTACTTTTCAGCACTCAAATGGGTGCTGAAAAGTTAAACTTTTCAGCACTTGTTTCGAAAAGTAACACTTTTCAGAATTTTTTTGATTTAAACGATTTATTGACAAAATACATGAAAATTTGACATAAAATTTCACTCAGTGTGTGATTTTTGGAATTGCAAAAAATGTTGTATGGAACTCGTTGCAAAACTTGATTTTTTCAGCACTCTTCGTATTTATCCAACTCGGTGAACCTCGTTGGATAAATGTACGACTCGTGCTGAAAAAATCCTCTTTTTGCAACTTGTTGCATAAACTACTATTTTCACACATTTAATCACACAGTAAAAAATAATGTAATATTACAACTGGGACTGGTGACAGATGTTTTGTCAAAAAAGTATGCAATTTTACAGTAGGAACTGATGAAATTTCCATCAGTTTCTGTTGAATTTCACATTTTTACACATTATTTAAGGAAAAAAAAGAGAAAAAATTCAACCAACCAAATTTTCAATCTTCAAAAAATCCACGTTCCAATTTTTGATCTTGTAAAGAGTCAAAAATCAAAAATCTATAAAGAAGAATTACAACTAAATGGAATAATAGTGTGAGATATTTCACTTGTTTTATGTGGCTTTGCCAATAATTTTAAAAATATCTTTTTGCAATTCCACTGTGAAACTGTCAACTTTTTCTGCCCTTCTGGAGAAACGAAACGGCCTACTTTCCCTACCAAAAATAACAGAATGGAAAACTAATACCTTTCAATAACAGTGCTGAAAAGTTCTACTTTTCAGCACTGAAATGGGTGCTGAAAAGTTGAACTTTTCAGCACTAGTATTGAAAAGTAACATTTTTCAATATTGTTTTGTTTTGAACGATGAATTTACTAAACACATGAATGTTTGACATAAAATTCCATTAAATAAGCGTTTTTCGGAATTGCAAAAAATATTGTAAGCAACTCGTTGCAAAACTTGATTTTTCTGCACTCGTCGTATTTATCCAACTCGGTAAACCTCGTTGGATAAATGTACAACTCGTGCTGAAAAAATCTTCTTTTAACAACTTGTTGCATAAACTACTATTTTTGCAATTCCGTCGTGAAACTACTAACTTTTCCTGTCATTCTTGAACGACGAAATAGCCTACTTTTCTGTACCAAAAATAACAGAATCGAATAGCAACACTTTTCAAAATAAATGCTGAAAAGTTCTACTTTTCAGCACTCAAATGGGTGATGAAAAGTTGAACTTTTCAGCACTTGTTTCGAAATGTAACACTTTTCAACATTTTTTTGATTTAAACGATTTATTGACAAAATACATGAAAATTTGACCTAAAATTTCACTCAGTGTGTGTTTTTCGTAATTGCAAAAAATGGTGCATGGAACTCGTTGCAAAACATAATTTTTTCAACACTCGTCGTATTTATCCAACTCGGTAAACCTCGTTGGATAAATTTACGACTCGTGCTGAAAAAATTTCTTTTTGCGACTTGTTGCATAAACTACTATTTTCAGGCGTTATTTTCGGCTATGTTTCTAACTAAACGTTTTTTTTATGTTTCAAGCTAAAATAAGAATTCATTATTATTTGTAATGTCTCAAACTAAGTCTTCAACTATTTTTGAACAATTTTATTCTATAGCAAAAAAACGTAATGCCACATAATTTCTACCCTTTATGCTGAAAACATTCAAACTTCCACTAAAGTGAAGTCTGTAACACAGGGGTGCCCAACCTTTTGGCCCTGCGGGCCAGATCTGATGTTTCTGAAGCAGTGGCGAGCCGGAACTAATATTTGATACAAGTTGTAGAAGTTAACACATTTTTGTTCAATTTTTATTATTGGGTTCTTTTGAAGAAAATAAATAAACGAACTAGTGTTGCAAATAAGATTCCTAAATCTTGATTTTAAGAATGAAAAACAAGGATAACATTGAAAAATGAGTTTATTTGAGTTATTTTAATTTTTGTTTCTTTAAAATTGTAAACTAATTGTTTTTAACGATTGCAATTTTTATTTAAAAAAAAAACATTCGAATTTCAATGGTCGTTGCCAGGGTTGTTAAAATATCAAAATATCAGCTCTCAGCAACTACAATTATCCCGCCTGAATATTCATGCCTCAAATACAACTGCTTTTCTCTCCTTATTGAAACTCTCAGTGCCGAACATAGCCGAACACGTTTTCGTGTTTACACACTCGCGATTGACATTTTTCTTTTCTCTCTCATTCTCGCTTGCATGATTATCCAACCCTCACAGCGTTTAACCATAAATGCCGGCACAAAACCAATTTCTGCAAGCGCAGTTTTATGGGACGTCATGCGTAGTCGGCTTCTAATAGCCATCTCGCGTTCTCTCATTGCAGTTTTCGGAGAGAATGAGAGACTCAATGGTTAGAGCGCATAGTCGCGGAAAAGGGGAGGAGTGATAGAGAGAGAATGAAATCACTAGGAATTACGAGACACAAGAAGAGATCTCACAAGCTATAGTGACAGCCGCTATACTCTCGGATATTTTTGGTGAAGAGATAATCAATTGACAGCTTTTCTATCACTCATTTGCAACACTGGTCGTTGCAATTTTTTAAGTTAAATTTCCTCAACAATGCGATATAAAAAATCAATGAGACATGATAAAATTTATTCAAACGAAATTTGGATTCCAATAACCCTTTTAAAAAATAAACTTTTTTGCGTTTTTGTGCACCTTTATTCAAATATTTTTAAAAAAAATATTTTAAAATTATTTTAAACGCAAGCTTAATTTAAAAAGTGTAAAAAATAAGTATTAAATCATTTTTATTTTGTTATTTTCCAAATTCAAGGTTTATACAAAAAATATAATTTTGTGCTCTTATTTCATGCCCCATTGAGAGATTGAGACATTATTTTTATATTTTTTTAAAATATTGGCCGCGATCTATTCTTTATCTTAAAAAAACTTTATCACTGAAAAGTTGTTCTGGAAAAATTCATTAGCTTTTGCTTACTTATTTATTTGAAAATAAAGAAAATAGAAAAAAAAACTTCGATTTGGAGTAAACACAGTAAAAACCAAAAGAAATTTAAATTTAGTGTCTTTTTGTACTTTTTTGGACAACAATCAAAGTTTTTTTCATAAATTTCACAATTTTACGAAATGGATCATTTTGTTTTCTTGCAAAATATTTCAGTTTTTAAATATCGGTGTAAAAATTACAAGAATTAAATTCAAACATGAAGAATGTTCTTATAATATTACAAAATTTGATCTTAAGATGTTTTTTTTTTTTTAATTTAGACAATCAATTTATTTATTTAATACTTTATGAACAGCCTTAAGGGCCGGTCATAGAATTATTTTGAAAAGCCGTCGCGGGCCGGACGTTGGGCAGGCCTGCTGTAACTGAAGGATCACTTTAACATCCTTGTTCAGAATCAATAAGTGGGTTCAATTTTTTTGAAACCATTTTTGTCAGAATTATTTACTAAATTTTGAATTTATAGACAGATTTTGACAGATTTATATTCCTCGAAACACCAAAAAGCAGTCTAGTTTACTGAACCTCAAAATACTCAAAATGTGAGATTTGTACAACTAGCGATTACTTCAAAACAAATAGCTTTCTAAATCATTTTTGAAATGTGGAGAACAAAATCCCTTTGAATTACTTGACCTTTTTGAAGAAAATATTCCAGAGCTCAACCAGACTGATTTATATTTAAACAGACAAATTTGTCTAAAATGACTTTTCAACTTCAGAGTGTCATTCTTCATTATTTTCCCAACTTCAAAATTAAGGAAAAAAAACGTTACTTAATCCACCCTTAGGTGGTTGGCGCCTTCCTCACATTTAAAGGGTGCTATCCAAAATGCAAAAAGCGCGTAAATAACACTTAAGTGCTTATAACTTTTGATAGGGTTGTCAGATCTTTAATGTTTTGGACGCATTAGAAAGCTCTTTTGAATACCTATCCAACGATAGGTCGCATGAGAGATCCGGACAACGTTTTCATCAACATATTTGAGATCCGGCCTCCGAAAAGCGTATAAATTACACTTAAGTGCTTATAACTTTTGATAGGATGGTCAGATCTTCAATGTCTTGGACGCGTTGGAAAGGTCTTTTAAATACCTTTCTGAAAATATATAGCATGATGGGTTTTCTTACAAAAACCACCCTTTTTACAATCTTCCGGACTTTTGCTAAAATCGTTTTTTTAGCATAACTTTTGAAGTACTTAACTAAACTGCATAATTTTTAATAGCGACTTATGGGACCTCAAGACGGATCGAATGACGCCAAAACGGACAAAATCGGTTCAGCCAATGTCGAGATAATCGAGTGACAATTTTTTGATCAACATCCCACCACACACACAGACACTTGCTCAGAATTTGATTCTGAGTCGATAGGTATACATGAAGGTGGGTCTAGGAGGTCTAATTGAGAAGTTCATTTTTCGAGTGATTTTATAGCCTTTCCTCAGTAACGTGAGGAAGGCAAAAACATTTCGAAACCTTAAAATTAATGTCCGTTGCATAAAAATTGTTCCAGATGTAATCGGAATTTACAATTTATATAACTTTAAGTATGTAATTGTAGCTGAAGAGGTTAAAATTAAGATTTTGACCAAATAAAACAATTTTTCAGAGTTGTTTACTTTGACAAATGACAGATTTGAGGTTTCTATTTGTTGAAGTCTGTAATAGAAAAACAAACTGACGTTACCTTTCCTATTTTGATGTTTGTACTTGAATATTTCCTTATAAGCACTACGTTGAAGTCTGTTGTAGAACTCAACAGGTCATAAAAATGTCTGACAAACAATTTTTCAATATTATCGACTGGAATAAAAGATATGACGGAATTAAAAATTATGAATATGCAGCATTCTAATTCACTTAAACTTCAAATTTAAAGTAAATGCTTCATCATGAAGTTTGTGAAAGGAAAATAACTAAAATTGCATAGATTTTCTGGATTTTACGTTTATTGTTAAACATCATTTCCTTCTAATTGAAGATTGTTAAGTCCGTAATCGAAATCACTAAGCAATTTTTCGAAGCAAATCTCAATTTTTGCTTGTTGATACTTCACAATGAAAGGATTTTTTTATCAGTTATTTTAAATTAACAGTCAAAAAGAGATTTTGCAGAATCTTTTTATTTTTCAAAATCTGTGATAGAAAAAAATCGCATTTGTCCTTTCTATTAAATGGTATTCAAATTAAAAATAACTATTGGACAATTATGAAGTCCGTATCAAAAATCACAAATCTAATGACATTCAGTTCAAAACTTCTATTTTTCAAAAATATTAAGAGAAGCACAAGAATTTCGAGAATGTGAAAATCGTGTATTTTGTTGATTCTTTGAAGCAGCTTTTATCCGTATTATTAAAATGCCAATGAGTAGACTTTTCAGAATGTAAATCAGAGTCTTATAGATTTTTGAAAAGTCAAATTAATTAATTTTTAACTCCTCAAAATGCCATCAAATTCAAGAAATCTACAAATACTTTTTCTTCTTATCAAGGCAATCAAATTTTCTTTATTCCAATCCCAATTACATTTAAATATCCCAAAACGAGCATCCGCTAATGAAATTCCACTTTTCTTTTCACTTTCAGGTAAGGCATCCAAAAACCAAAAATCAACACAACCAATAAAACAAAAAGTGCTTCCAAAACACCCGCGTAAGTCCACGTGACCTGATTTCCCACGACGAGACATCAAAACAGAAAAAAAAACCGCCAAACCAAATCAACCTTACAAAAATGCCCAAATTAACGGCCGATATATGCGCAAAGGCGCGACACATTCGAACCATTTTAACCAGAAAATCTTCAAAGCGCGCGCACGCTCGCGCTCGCGGAAGTGAAAGTAATTTTTAAATTTCCAACCGAAAACTCGCCATAAAAACAACGAAAACGTAGAAGAAGCCAAATCTGGGCCACTTTAAGACCGCACAATTTCTCTCGACACACGTCGTCGTCGACTTCGACGACGTCGATGGAGCAAATCAGCTTAAAAATTGGGATAGATAAAAAGCGTCAAGATCATTCTCGGCAGAGACGACGAATTTGATGACGGGCAAATTGTCGAATTTTTGAACGCCCACACAGCACAGTTTTAGAGTGAAAGAGCTGTCACTATCAAGTTGGACGGTGGGTTTGATTTTCAATTTCTTTAAAAAAAAACAAATTATTGATTTTTTAAAGCGATGATCAAATACTAACTTTGTGCGAATGAAGCTAAATTATGAAGTCGAAACTTTAAGATTCACTTTCGAACCCACCGTGCCTCCTCCCTAAACACTTTCTCAATTGTTCAGACCTTGCTGCACCATCACGTAATCACTTTTACTGCCATTTTTTTCTCTTCTATCTGTGTGTTTGCGCCTCAACTTATTGCTCATCATTTGCGAGCTTTATGAAACTAAGCTGCGAGTGCTCAACGCTCTCTCAAGCCACACTCCAGACCCGCCGAACGCTTCAGTTAATTGATAAATTGTGTCTCTTTTTACCCCACATTTGCGCGCAAACAAACCTTCCCGACACACTGTGCTGATTTGCATAAGACTCGGCTCGCACAAAGATCCTTCAAGCAGAGATCACTCGAGCATGTGTTGGCGCAAGTGCGTTGCGCGTGCAGAACTTTAAACCTTTGCGCAGGTGTGAACGGACCTTAACACGCGCAGTAGGCGGTGATGAGTCGCAGTTGCAAACCCCGGGCACGTACTGGGTGGGTTGCTGCGATTCGATGCACGGTGCTGCATAAATTTCAAGCATCCAGAAGCTGTCAAACCGACGGCGGGTTTGACAGCTACGGAAAGTTACAGTTTGACGAAACTCGGTCACGCGGGCGCTGCGTGCGAGGTTCGGCAAGGCTGTGACAGGGTGACAGAGTGACAGGTGGTTGACAGATTGACAGAAGTATAGTGTACTTACCAGGTTCTCACAAATTCACTTTTTTCCAACACTAAAAACTTACCTTGAATGTGGCAAACTTTTGCTTGAATAGGTCATGGCTAACTATGACTTGAAGTCCGTACTTGAGATGTCACATTCTCGAAAAAAACAAATTAAACCCTAAACGTCACTTTTTCACTTACCTGCATTGATAAAAAAAATCTTGTGCTGAAATAGGTTAAGTATGACTTGAAGTCCGTACTTGAGAGGTCACTTTTCTGACAAGACAATTTTCTTAGACAATCCAATCCACAATTTGTCCCATAATGATCCCAAATCGAATTCCACCACTCTTGACCACGTGTCTCTCGCCGTCACCACGTGGTCCACCAAATCGATCTCCAAGCACGTCCTCCTGCGCACACACACACGGTTCTATTGAGTCATCCGTCCATAAAACGAACCACTCGAAAAATCAGTGCGCTCGAATGCACTTGCCAGTGGAGTACTCCCCATCGACGAGGACCCGATTGCTTCAGCAGAAGTGCTTACATGTGGGGAAACTTTGCCAGGATCCGCAAAACTTTTGCGCCAAATTGTGTGGATCTTCGGACAAAAGTTGTTATTTCTGCCGAAAAACAAGCATTTCAAACGCTGCTTCTCGCAGAAAAGGATGTTTTTACAAGCGTCAAAACGAAAAAAAAAAAAAGTTCGCCAATTCTTGGCTTCTTTCAGAATTGCAAACATACTTCTCCGGCGATTGTGTGGCGTAATGACGGAGGCCTAGACCAATAACGCCGAAGAAGAAACAATCAACCGTAGCAGGCTGTGCGAGCAGGCACGTTTCGCCGTCCAGAAGTGGCCTCTTCAGCGTTGAGCTTCACCCCTTTTTTCGTTCCTCCTCACTTCCAAAAGCCTACTGAGCGTCAGACATACGGTCGGTTACCCTCATTTTGTTTTTCTCTGTTCGATTTTTTCTCTACTTGGTATGTCGACTTGGTCGACCAAGTTCGCATCTTCAAGCGGTGGTGACTTGCGCCAATGCAATTCTGGGCCACTTTGGCGCGCGCTCTTTCACGATTTTCACTCAAGGGCAAGTGGCACGCCCCCCGTCCCGTCACCCTGCCCAGCCTTAATGATATGTGCATACACTCGCTCAGGTTTTGAAGTCAGTGCGAGAGAAAGAAGTAGCCTTATTAGTATTCAATTCGTTGCAGCTGATATCGACAGGGTGGGACGGTGACGACTTGCGGATTCCTGGAGGAGTAGATACCATGTGCGGCGAGGGACATGACAATGTTTGCAGAGTTGAACTTGTCTAGAAAATTTGACGTGACGTTCAACAGAATGCAACTTTTAACCTTACTCAAAATTGACAGTTGACAGATTGACAGATTGTACTTACCCCGAAAACTCAACAGCAACACTACTTACTTGCTACACTTTACACTTGTTTTACACTCTTAGTCGGTACTTACCTGATTTATGATCACCGAGTTCAACACAGCTCAAGCCTGTACCTCAGATTTGAAGTCCGTACTTGAAATGACGTTCAGTAAAAAAATCAATTCGCTCATTAAATCCCTCAAAAGAAATTAATACCTTAACTTTGAAGTCCGTAATTGAAAGCACTAAAACTACAATCAGTAACACACAATCTCAAAAAACTACATACACTTTCAAAGAAAACAAGACCAATACCTCACCGAGTGCCGCACAACCGAAATCAGAACATGACCATCTCAGAGTACGTGGTGGGGATGAGAAATCACGGCAATCTGATTTCGGCTTCTTCTTAGCTTAGAAGTTGTTTCGCGAAGATTTTCGAACCGACGCGATTGCACACACTGATTGATCCTCTCCGGTTGTAAGTTCCCGAAAAGAGCGCGATTTTTTAGGAGGAGAAGGGGGAGGGGGCCAAATTAGTCCGTCCACGTTTGGAGATGGGTACGGAGAGTTGGACACGGAGGAAAATTTTGCTGGATTTCATTGTTTTAGGAAAGATCATTTTGACCCAATTTGTCTCACCAGCTGATGTAAAATATTCTGCAAAAATTTGTACAATTTTTGAACTAGTTGACTTTTGAATTTTCAACCACCGTGACCAAATGGCATAGTCACTTCACCTATTTTGGTGTAAAGTTTGTCCAATAAATTTGAAACACGAACGGTTTTGTGACTTTTCTATCATCGTATTCAAATGGCAGAATTTGTCTCAAATATGGTATAAAATGTCCATTTTGTCTCACTGATTGATATATCTGAGACAGCCATCGTCGATTATCTTACAGATTCCCTTTGCAATTGTCAGTATACCAGAGTTTGTCTCGTTTGGTCGAAAAACCATTTTGTCTCACTGATTGATACAGCTGAGACAGCCAAAGTAGACTGTCTCACAGTTTCCATTTCAACTGTCAATATATCAGAGCTTGTCTCATTTGGTCAAAAACCCATGTTGTCTCACTGATTGATACTGCTGAGACAGTCAAAGTAGACTGTCCCACAGATTACATCAGCTTCCAATATCAAGAGTCAGTATATCAGAACTTGTCTTATTTGGTTCGAAAAACCATTTTGGCTCATTGAATGATACAGCTGAGACAGCCAGAGTAGATTGTCCCACAGTTTCTATTTCCAATTGTCAGTATATCAGAGTTTGTCTCAGTTGGTCAAACAACTATTTTGTCTCACTGATTAATACGGCTGAAACAGGCTAAGTAGCTTGTCCCACAGATTACATCAGCTTCCATTTTCAAGCGTCAGTATGTCAGAGCTTGTCTCATTTGCTAAAACAAAACATTTTGTCTCACTGTTTGATACAGCAGAGACAACTGAAGTAGATTGCCTCACAGATTACATCAACTTCCATTTTCTAGTGCCAGTATGTCAGAGCTTGTCTCATAAATATGAAGCACGGATGGTTTTCTCGTCTTTCAAAACTGGCCCGTGGTTCTGTCATGTCAAAAAGATTTTTTTTAGAAACCTTGCGCAAAACATTGATCTTGTTCAAAAGGTAGAGTTTGCCTCAGGTTCTGATCAAATGACCAAAGAGCACGATTTGTCTCACTGATTCCCACAACAAGACCATTAAAGAATCTTGTGCAGTGGATGTATTAAATACCAATTTAGGTGTCAATTAGGCACCGTGTCCAAACGGCACAGTTTGTCTCAAATAACTTTGAAACGGCCAGCGTGCACTTTTTGTCTCACTGTTACAATCAAGACAACCAAAGCTGTTTAACCCACTTGAATTGGAATCGCAACGAATTTACAGCTTCAAACGTGTCCAAATGACATAATTTGTCTCAAGTAATGTTTGTCACGGCCGAAACCCCACTTCTGTCTTACTGGACCACTTTTTAGGTTTAAGTCAAATCAATTTGCACTTCCATATAACAATAAATCAGAGCTTGCCTCACTTCAATGAGGTCAAATATTTACTTAAAAATGTAAATCACAAATGGTTTTCACGAATTTTGATTTCATTCTGTCTCATTTGAAATTTTGCCCTGAACAATTTGTCCAGAAAGCAGATTTTGTCTTATCTTTTTCGCAAATGATCAAAATGCACTTTTTGTCTTTAATAGATCGATTTACAGATATTTTACTTTCTGGTTTCAGTGTCCGTAGAGCAAAGCTTGACCCACTCTTTATGACCAATGAGCAAAGTTTTTCTCATAAATTTGAATCAAACCGAGTGTCAATATACTTTTCATCGTGTCCAAATGGCATAATTTGTCTCAAATAATGTTTTTCAATGCCAAAAACATACTTTTGTCTCACTGAACCATTTTTGCTCCACTCAATGATTGATACAGCTGAGACAGCCAATGTAGTTTGGTTACAAAATTTTTCACTTCCAAATAATAATAAAGCTTGTCTCTGTTCATGGTAAGCCCAATGATTCCATTCTGTCTCATATACTATTTTCCCTTGAAAACTTGTTGAGTTGTTCGCAATGTGTCCAAAAGGCAGAGTTTGTCTCAACTGTTTTGTAAATTACCAAAATTTACTTTTTGTCTCACTGATTCATGCTATGATGAAAGCGAAAAAAGTTAGATTCACAGATATGTTACTTCCAAGATCATGTGTCCATAGAAGAAAGTTTGTCCCACTAGTTATGACCAATGAGGCTTGGCTCAAAAATGTAAACCACAAATGGTTTTCACTAATTTTGCCAACCGGCCAATGATTTCATCCTGTCTCATTTAATATTTTCCCCTGAACAATGTGTCCGAAAAGCAGATTTTGTCTCATCCTTTTCGCAAATGACCAAAATGCACTTTTTGTCTAAAATAGTTCGATTTACAGATATTTTACTTTCTGGTATCAGTGTCCGTAGAGCAAAGCTTGTCCCACTCATTATGACCAATGAGCAAAGTTTGTCTCATAAATTTGAATTATACCGAGTGTCAATATACTTCAACGATTTCAACGTATCCAAATGGCATAATTTGTCTCAAATAATGTTTTTCAATGCTCACTGAACCACTTTTGTCTCAATGATAGGTACAGCTGAGACAGCCGATGTAGTTTGGTTATAATATTTTTCACTTCCAAATAACGGTCATATATAAAATTTTCCCTTGAAAACTTATTGAGTTATTCGTCAATGTGTCCAAAAGATAGGCTTTGTCTCAACTGTTCTGTGAATTACCGAAATAAACTTTTTTTTTGCTGAAAAAAAAGTTTAATTTACAGATATGCCTAGAACTTCAAATGTCCATAGAGCAAAGTTTATCCCACTCATTATGACTAATGAGCAAAGCTTGTCTCATAATCGCGAATTATGGACATATTGTCTAAACCGTCTGAAAGGAGCATTTTCTTGTTGTATTTTCTTGGATTTCTCATCAACGTGTCCAAACGACACAATTTGTCTCAACTGCATTTAAATGACAGAAGACCAAAACCTGTCCCATTCCATCGAAATCCAAAAATCCCCAACCAACTTCCCTCCGTGCCGTCTCGCGTGGTACCCGCAAGCTCATTTACCGAGAGGCTTGCTAAAAGATTCATTAAAATAGTTGGGCCGGGTCTTTGCCGTCGGCCAGTCGTCGTCGTCGGATCTCGATCCCGTGGCAGGCAGATTCTCATCGACATCGTCGGGGAGATCGCCGGTTCGCGATTAGAGTGGTTTGACCTGTGTGTGTCTGTGCAAACGTGTTCTTAACCGAAGAAGGTACCAACGAGACTTTGAAGGTATACACGAAACAAAGTGAAACGAAAGCTCCGCGGGCTAAGAACGCGGCAACAACTTGACTTTTCCAACCCCTTCTTCCAATTTTGCTGCTTTTTTTTTTCGTTGGTTGCCCAGTGAAGAAGGGGAGGGGGGAAGCTCTGAGAAAGTATGTTCATAAAATTGTGCTTTTGCGAAGTTTCCCCCCTTCAACCTCGGCCCGCTCCGCGGGCTAACCACAGAAATCGTGAAACATGAAAAATGGAACTAATTTCGTTCCCAGAAAAGCAGAGGAACTGCAAACAACACGAAACATAAAACGAAAAAACGCTCGCTGCTACACACATTAGTGTCCACAACCAAGGGATGCTGCTCCTTTCTCTTGGACCCCCTCCTCCCCGTCCCACCCCTCGCGGGGTGAGAATGTCAGTTTGTTATCTGGGAGTGTGTGTTTTATGGGAACCTCGGGTGGCACACAGTAGTGACCTGTCCGGTTTGTTTAGTGGAAAAATGTTTTTCTTTTTTTGTGTTTCTCTCTGCGGTTGTAATTGCTTTCGAAATGACTGACCCCTCCTCTTCTGGCTGAGACACTGGCGAAAAGTTGCAAAGTGAAAACTAATTTGAGAGAGTGAGCGTGCGCCGCGCGCGCTTGTGAAGTTGGTTAATGTGGCGCCATTATGGTAACGCTCGGGTTTGACAGTTGAGAATTAAGGCGCGGAGGAGATCTGGAATGACAGCGTGAAGCACAGCGATGTCCAAAAGGCAGAGGTTGTCTCACTATCTTTTTCTAAGTCAAGTGAAGATAACAACTATAATTTCTTCCTAATTGTTGCGTGTCCAACGGGACATGCTTGTCTCACTGAGTTTCTAAGTTCATTTTCAAATTAACAGCTTGTCTCATAGATTTGTCCAAACGGTATAGCTTGTCTCACAGATTCTTTAAGATATCCCTTAGTTGTGTCCAAAAAGCAAAGTTTGTCTCATTAAGTTCATTTTCAAACGAGATTTAAAAGAACATTTTGTCCCATAGATTTGTCCAAATGGTACAGCTTGTCTCACTGTTTCCTGCCTGTTTCTATAAAAATCGGTGATTTTTCCAAATTTGGAGATTCCTTTTGTACAAAAGTTGAATATATTAGGAATCACTTGAAAATAACTTTAAAATATGAGAGGTGCCCAACGGTACACTTTTGTCTCACAGATTCTTTAAGATGTCTCTTATTTGTGTCCAACAAACAAAGTTTGTCTCATTAAGTTTATTTTCCAACGAGATTTAAAAGAACATTTTGTCTCATAGATTTGTCCAAACGGTACAGCTTGTCTCACTGTTTTCTGCCTGTTTCAATAAAAAATGGTGCTTTTTTTTCAAATTTGTAGATTCCTTTCGTACAAAATTTGGATAAATAAGAAAACACTTGAAAATTCCTTTAAAATATGTGAGGTGCCCAACGATACCCTTTTGTCTCACAGGTTCTTTAAGATGTCGCTTCTGTGTCTCCAAAAACTTGTTTCGTTTCTTCGTGTCCAAAAATTAAAGCTTGTCTCACTAAGTTCATTTTCAAATGTGATAAAACTAACAATTTGTTTCATATGTTTGTCCAAACAGTACAGCTTGTCTCACTGTTTCTGTATGTATCTATGAATAGTGGTGATTTTTTCTAGAGATTTGAACATTCCCTTTCGAAGTTGAAAATTAGGAATGACGGGAAAATTATTTTTATAAATTTGAGGTGCCCAACGGTACACTTTTGTCTCACAGATTCTTCAAGATGTCTCTTCTTTGTGTCCAAAGTACGAATCTTTTCTAACGGAGTTATTTTTTTATATGCAATCCAAAAGAATAGTTTGTCTCATGGTTTTGTCCAAACGGTACAACTTGTCTCACTATTTTCTGCCTGCATCTATGAAAAGTGGTGATTTTTTTCGAAATTTTAAGATTCCTTTTGAATCTTAGTTAAATAAATTAGTAATTAAGGAAAAATTCTTTTTAAAATTTGAAGTGCCCATCGGTACACTTGTGTCTCACAGATTCTCCAAAATGTCGCAACTTTGTATCCAAAAAGTAAAGCTTGCCTCATTCAGTTTATTTTCAAATGAAATTCAAACTTACAGTTTGTCTCATAGATTTATCCAAACAATACAGCTTGTCTCACTGTTTTCTGTCTATATTTTTGAAAATCTTTTTTTTCCAATTTTGAAACCCTTTTTTATTCAAACTAACAAAAATGATAAAAAATTGGAATGACATTTCAAAAAATGAGAGCTGCCCAACGTTACACTTTTGTCTCACTGACTTTCTAAAGTGTCTCTTTCTGTGCCCAAATCACAAAATGTGTCTCAAAGAGTCGTGTTTTTATGTGATCTATACAAAAACGTTTGTTTCATAGGTTTGTCCAAACGGTTAAGTTTGTCTCAATGTTTTCTTTCTTCATCTTTGAAAAGCGGTGATTTTTTTAAATTTTGGGATTATTTGTTTATAAAAGTTGAATACAATTGGAATGAAGTTTAAGATCTTTAAAAAACTGCTGGTGCTCAACGGTACACTTTTGTCTCATTTTTTTAGGATGGCCAAAATACAAAGCTTGTCTCTCTAAGTTATTTTTCAAAGGTGATCTAAAAAAACGGTTCGTCTCATAAGTTAGTCCAAACCGTTTGTCTTACTATTTTCTGTCAATAATTTCGAAAATTTGGGCTTTTTCCAATTTTGAAACCAGTTTTTTCATATTTGATTTAAAAAATAGGAATGACGTTGGAATTCCTTTAAAAAAATGCGAGGTGCCCAACGGTACACTTTTGTCTCACTGACTTCCATAAGTGTCTCTTTTTTGCCCAATTCACTAAATGTGTCTCATAGAGTCATGTTTTTTATGTGAACTATAAAAAAGTTTGCTTCATAGGTTTGTCCAAATGGTTTAGTTTGTCTCAATATTTTCTTTCCTGATCATTGAAAAGCGATGATTATTTTAAATTTCAAGAAAGTTTTTTTTTTATCAAGGTTGATTTCATTTGGTATAACGTAAAAGCTCTAAAATTGCTGGTGTCCAACGGTATACTTTTGTCAATTTTTTTAGGATGTCCAAAATACAATGCTTGTCTCACTAAGCTATTTTTCAAATGTGATCTAAAATAACAGTTTGTCTCGTAAGTTAGTCCAAACGGTACATTTTGTACCACTGCTCTCTACCTATATTTTTTTGGGCAGAAAAAGTGCCGTTTTTTGTTGGATGGCTATGTTGGAAAAGAGTTTCAAATTAGTGGCCAACTGGACAACCTTCTCTCACAGCTTTGCCACACTGTTTTCTGTCTAAATCTTTATCAAATTATGCAATTCTCCGAATTCAGCCTTCAATGCTTCTACAACTAAAGTTTAAAATAAAAACAATCAACTTCTTTCTGGAAAAAAATGTGATTTCCAACGGGACAAGTTTGTCTCACAGATTTTCTACAATGCCTGTTTTCCATGACCAAATTTCAAATTTTGTCTCACTGCGTTATTACTCGAATGTGATCAAAAGTGAAAGTTTGTCTCACAGGTTTGTCCAAACGGTACAGATTGTCTCACTGCTTTTTTTCGTGTCGAAAACACAGAGCTTGTCTCACTGAGCTCTCATTTAAATGTGACTAAAAATTAAAGGTTCGACCAAAACGTACAGCTTGTCTCACAACTTTCTGTCAATGTTCAGAAGAGATATCAAGCAAAGCAAATAGGTACACTGCTTGTCTCACTCATATTTTCTTTATGTTAATGTTTGTTTCACAAATTTAATTTCAAATGCTCAAACAGACGATTTTTTTATTCAATTGATACGTTTTTTCAGCTCCCAGAATTATACAAACCAAATAGGCTTACACTAATTCTACCAACTGGAATTATTCCATCAAACAAAAGGCTGCCTCTTCCAATCGGCTTAATTTCGATAAAAAATCAACCAAACAAGCGTAAAACCCCGTCGATTTTTTCCCATTCCACTAAATCCAGCACCAATCCTGATTGATAAATATTTGCACGACAAATTGCTCGCATCACACCGCGCGGACATTCCACAAAAAAAACTCACATGCTTTCCAGAAACAAATAAATCATCATCGCGCCACGCTTTGACCTGATTTCAGCTTGTACTAAAAAAAGTGTGGTATTTTTTCCGTCGACTTTCGTCAAACATCGCCCCAAAATAATCTGGCCAAATTCCAATACGAACCAAAAAACTCGCACATCACCCACATTTCCTTAGAAAAAATAATAAATAAAAAAAAGCGCATAATAAAGCTCATCTTCACCAAACCAGGCGAGAGTCACACTTGTCATGCAGCATGATGCTCTGCTCTCTGCACATATTAAACACTTGGAAATTGGTCGGTTTTCTATTTATTTTCGAACCCCCCTCCTAACTTCCTCAAAAAAAAAAGACTCCAGAAAGTGCTGGAATCTAAAGCTCTTTTTTTTCTTCCCTTCTTGTCCACTCACTTGGGTGAGCCTTCCATTTTTCGGACAAATTTCGGTTTAGGTTGATTTCTCTTTTGCTGACCTCATTCCTCGGGTTCCCAGTCGGCTTTGATTTTTTTTTCTTCGGTGGTCACTTCTCCGGGAAACTTTGGGCTCGACTGCAAGTCATGTGTGTGATATTTTAGGACCGATTCCCCCCGGTTTGTGACAGTTGGCGGGGCTTGGGACACTGGAAACGTGAAAGTCATTTTTTGCAAAAAAAAAATCGAGTTGAAATGTTAAGTTGGGCTCTCACAATGGCTGAAATAAAGTTGTACTAAAATTTAGTACAATTTAATCTTGTTTTAAAAGTTGTTTAAATATCAGATTTATGTAAAAAATATCTCTTAAATTCAAATGATTTTTTCTAACCAAGTTAGATGGCTAATGGCTTAAAAACAAAATTATGTCTTGTACTAAAACAGAAAAAAACTGATTTATAGAAGAAAATTTCTGAATTGCAGCTGAGAAAAAGTCTTGTAATTTTTTTTTCCAAATTTGTGCCAAGCTTAGAACGTTATACTTTCTCAATTTCCAACCTAAAGGTTGTACTAAAAACTTTCCGTGCAAAACTCTCACATGTCACAAAAAACCAACCCAAATGCTCACACCAGCCAATGATCAAATTGTCATGAAGCCACCGAGGGAATCCCCCTGCTGTCATATCCAAAAACCAAACCAGAGCGAGGGGCAGGAGTCAATTGAAAATTCTCCACCACAAACTCCAAAAGAAAGGCAGAAAAGGCAGTCATGCAGACGACGGAGGGTGGGTTGGAATTGGCCAAATCATTTGGCATTTTGGCCGAAGCCGCCGCCACCCCCTCCCGCTTGATTGACGTTCTTTTTTCGGGCCTTAAATATGCTCGCTGCAGTGACTGTAATGCTAATTTCCGCCGCAAAAAGTGGACTGACATTTGAATAGAGAGCGGCCAGCTGATGGACGATGCCCCTCGGGGGCAGTGATTAGAATTTTGATGTGTCAAGTTGGTTCGGATGAGGGTGATCCTGTGGGATGCAAACTGGAGCATGAGTTTCTTTAGAGGAAAGTTTTTCGGCTTTGATTGATAGAAAATCGATGACGGGGGAATATGAATGAGCTTATTTGAGTCGTCGGCAGAAGATGACTTGAAAAGAGCGCATTGATATTCAAATTAGACCCTGTTTTGCAACGAAAAACACGTTCTAGTGTGATTTTAGTACTTCAGAAATGCCGGGCATGTTTGTATCTTGTTTGCCAGTGCAAATCCTTAATTTTTCAGCGTTTAGTACATTTTTAGTACAAGCAAATTTTTTAGTACAATTTTAGTACAAGCCCTAAAATCGTCAAAAATGGTCTCTGCATGCCTAATTCAGTGTCGCTCCTCACCAAAATCTCAAATTTGACGCCATTCCGGCCCACTTCCGCGCCAAAGTCGCCACTTTCGCAGCGATTACACACGCATTATCTCCCCATTCACGGCGTAGATAATTTTTCTACCCAAAAAGTTTCCCTCCAGATCATTAGCAGAAGCCGGGCGCGTCTCGGACGCGACGGGGTCCATAAATCGCTTCCAAATTACCTTGCTCTATCTTGTGAAACCGCAAGAAATCTCGATCGAGCCCGAACCATAACACTAAAGAATCATTATCGCCGCGGTCGTATGGACTCTCTCTCGACTCACTAGGTCATCGCGCGGCTAGTCGCAGCCACTTATCTTCTTACTTTTTTTTTGCCGAATTGACCGGGAGCGCATTCCAGCACGAAATTAAGTCGCACTGGTTCCGAATCACGGACGCCAAAATGGCCCCGAAATTAACACTTTCGAGGGATCATTAAAAGTGAAACTACGCACAACACATCGTCTTCGTCGTCGTTTGCATGCAGATCGACTTAAAAGCACACATCAGTGTCGGGAAAATCGGGACAGAATCGCTGCTGTTGCTTCTTTGAATATTTTTGGGCATTGAAGTCACGTACGCCGTGTCTCGAGGTGTAACGAGCCGGCCATAAAAAGGGCCTCGGCCACCTTGCCCCTTGAAGGGTTTGTGGCGCCGTTTATTGTAGCGAAAACTGGCATTAAAAGGGCGTTTATTAATTCACTTTCAAATAAACTTTCCTTTTCAAGAAATTTGTATTGCTTTGAAACGTGCACGCTGGAATTTTACTATGTGATCATGAAGAGTCATTCGAATACTTCTCTTTTTCCATCTTATGATGAAATTTAGCGTTTTCGAAACAATTCGATGCAATTCTAAACAATTCTAAGCAATTCTAAACAATTATTTTTTGATGGAATTCAATCATTCATGGCTCTGTGATCAACATTTTTCGATTTCTACACCTTCAGAACTCCCAAAAAGCCCCTTTTTAGAAGCTCCTACTGATTTGCATAAAATCCTAAAATAGAATACCCTCTTCATGACCCCCCCGGGGCACTTGAGCCCAACCCATCGCCACATTACTTAACATTTTCATAAAAGAGGTGGCGACAGGTGGCCCGGAGATTTCGCAACTCTCAGCTCGCTGACAGCTGGTTGGGTTCACAGTTTTGTTGGAATTGCTAATGTTTGCGTCCATTTCCGCGATCGAACACAATGGCTTAACCTGGGAATCAATTATGCTCGACGATTTTTTTTTTTTTTTTGAGAGGGCCTAACTCTTCGAATTCTGCGCGAATGTGTTTCCCACCGCCGTCGAAATGAACGAAACTTCGCACTCAATTAAGGTTGGGGTTTTTAGTCGTGGGGGGAAGACGAAGAAGCGCTTGAAGATGGGCCTCGAGAACCCGGGGTGGGTTCTAATTGAGAGAGGGAACAACCAGGTAAAATGATTATAATGATTATTAGTTTTGCGCGCGCGGGATGTTTTTTCGGTTCCCGGGGAAGGAAAACAGTGATTTGCCGGGTTGATTTCTTTTTTTGTTGTTTGCTGGTCGAAGGGGTTCTCTCGTGAAGATGGCTTAGAATGCGGAAGTCAAATTTTTGCCTTTAAAGGCGGTTTGATGGTTTCGAACAATACCGTCGATTTGAAACGCCTGGAAGGATTCCCCCCTTTTTTTGGTTTGGACGAACAAATAAAGACCGCTCACGTCAGAGGAATCTTTCTGGTGAAGGAAATCCGGCGTGAATGCACGCTAATTAAACTGCGCTATATTAAAACTATTCGCAAATTAGTATCTATTAACGGACGTGGTGCTAATTATCTAACGTTTTGCTTCTTTTTGCTTTCTGTATTTGCAGGTAAGGCCATATTTCATCCCGGTTGATTGCACCATAAGCGGCCGTCATAAACTGGACCGAGCGGTGAGCTAAGCGACTGAATCATCCTTAAAGAGGGAGCATGAACGATTTCATGCAATTTTGATACAAAAACACATTCTAAACTTGTTAGAAATCGAATAAGCAAGTTTTCGAAACAATTCTAAGCAATTCTAAACAATTCTAAACAACGATTTTTTGATGCCAAATGTTCAGAAAACGACCAGGAAGACCATTCCGGAGATTTTCAAGCCGTTCGAACAATTCTAAGCAATTCGAAGCAATTCTAAGCAACGATTTTTTGATGCCAAATGTTCAAAAATCAACCAGGAAGACGATTCCGGAGGTTTTCAAGCCGTTCTAACCACTCCAAAGCGCCCTTTTCTCGCGATTCCCCTCAAACTCCCATGGGAATACTCAACAAGGTGCCTCCAAAGCCACTTCAAAACCCATCTCAACGTGCTCATTACGCGCACGCCGTCTCGAGCCTAGTTCCCAGCTCTACGCCAGAGGTCCCCCCGAAATAGATTGAATTTCTAAAAATAGAGAAACTAATACCCTCGTCAGTGAACCCCCCCTTCACGAGGTCGCGTGATCGAAATGACATTCAGGTGGCGCGTAAGGTTCCCGCCATGAAATTTCTCCAAAATTTCCAAAAAACCCTCCTAACCCCGAAAAAAAAGAGCTAACTGGCCTCGCAGCGCTGCGCGCCCTATGATTATTTAATTATGCTAATCACAGCCATCCATAATCGTTATGACGTTGATGGGCAACACAAATCTGTTGCGTCCAGACTCCGAGAAGATGAAACAAAAAAAAACCACGAAAAGGTTCGATGCTGGGCACTTGGGGGGCTGCCCCATTATTTGCTCAATTTCTAAATGGATCAAACGCTTTCGGAGAGGGGCGCGCGCGATCTGGCGGCGGCTAGCCGAAGCAAAAACTCCCGAAGCCTCTGATGAGCACAATTTTAAAGAGGGATGCCCGGATAATTACAGCCTTGGTGGAGCAAAAATCCCGTAGGCTACTACAGAAATAACGAGAGAGCGACCGTATATGTGGAGGAAATTATAGGTTCCCTGGGACACCCCCTTCGCTCCGAGGTGCCCTCCCCACCGTCCCGAAGAGTGTCTTCGGGGAGAGCGGAAAATTTTTGCAACCCACCTTTATTCTACTTATTAATTTTACAACCACATTTCCTCCCGCATTTCCTGGACCTGGATGGGATTAGAGCGCGCAGGGCACGCCGCACCCTTTTCTCCAGGTTGCGAAATAGCAACTTGTTTACCCTGCCGGTCGGTCGGCGGTCACCTCCCAACTTCTCTTCGCAACAGAGAGAGGGGCGCGCGCGAACCAACGGTAACTAAATACTCTAATTTAACGGCACTTTACCCACCCCAAGAGTACACACACTCCGCGCGGACGGTGGAACAACTCGTTGAAACGGCAAAGGCCGCCGGGCTTCAAGACGAAGCAGAGCAGAGATGGTGAGCGCGGACTCCTCGATTTTCTAAACAAGAGCAGCCCAGCGGCTTTCAACGCGTTGAGGTTCCCTCTGGGCTAATTGTGTGAACGCAACGTCCGGTGTCGAGGTGCCCTGGACAATTGGACGGAGTTTGGTACAGTTTTTTTTTTGCGCCAAGTTCCCGGCTTGATTAATGAGGTTCCCGGTTCAATCGGGCGACGCGTAAACAATTGAATTGAACGCGCGGATAGGCAGGGAACCTCGATTTGGTGGAAATTTGGGAGCGCTAACTAACTTTGCATCAGCCGAACTTGGGGGCGAAATGAAGAAGTCGATGTCACAGCGGGAACCTCATTACCTTTTTTGATGAAGTCACCGTCAGAAAATAGCGCAAACTCTTGAACTTAGTCACCAATTAAGGTAATTAACAATCGAGCTGCACGAGTGGTCAGGCGGGGAACCTCAAAATTTTAGAACCCGTGGGTTATTGCTCTGTTCTAATTGGAAGTCACGAGTATGACTGATCAAATTAACACTTTTAATTGGAGCGGAACTTCATTGCATAGAATAGAATACAACAGGAATTCGAGGTAGCCTGCGTTGTTATCTAACAATTTGAAAATTTGTAGTTTTATACTCTTGGCGACTTCCTTCAGAAAAGAAATTAGGCAGGGAACCTCAAATTTTTAAGTTCCCGCAGGTTATTGCTCGGTTAAATTTAGTAGGTAACCTCGAATTTTCAAGAATGTATAGTGCAAATCAATGTTCAAAAATCAAACAGGAAATTATTGAATCAATTTTAAAGCAGCTTTCGACGCTCAAATAGTGAGGTTCCCAGTGATAATTGTTTCAAAGCTCGAATATTGTTGAAGAGATTCTTCTTTTGAAAACGCTAGCAACATTTGATATTATAGCGGGTACCTCGTTCAATAAAGTAGAAACAAAGTACACTATGAGATGTCCGATTTGCGAGGTTTTGCACAGACCAGAATTGAACAGGAGAGTGAGGTAACCTGAGTTGGTAACCTAAAAATTTGGAAGTTTTCATCATGTTTGTATGTCCTACGCAGTTCTTTACTCTTGGCGACTTCCTTAAGAATAGAAATCAAGCAGGGAACCTCAAATTTTCAAGCTCCCGCATGTTAATGCTCGGTTAAATTTAGAAGTCACGAGCCCGTTTGATCAAATTAACACTTTGTTCTACAGCGGGAACCTCGTCGCACAGAACTGGGAAGCGCAGTACTTCGAGGTAGCCGGTGGTGGTAACTTCAAATTTCATGAATTTATATAGCATAAAATTGTTCAGAAATCAAACAGAAAATAATTAATCAATTTTAAAGCAGTTTTCAACCTTCAAAAAGCAACTACCCAACGAGGTTCCCGGTGATAATTGTTTCAAAGCACGAATAACATTTAAGAAATCCTTCGAGGTAATCAAGAAATTAAGTTTTGAAAGTCCAAATCTTGAAGAACCCTAGCAACATTTGATACAACAGTACCCCTCGTTCAATAAAGGAAATACAAAAAAAAACTTTGAGGTGCCCGATTTGCGCGGTTTCCAAAAACTTCAATCAATAGATGTTGTTCTTGGAGATCCCACCAACATTTCTTGTCATGGCGGCAACCTCGTTTAATGTAGTAGAGACGTGTTACACGACGAGGTTCCCTAGCTATTTTGGTCAAACATTTCCAAAGTTATCACGTTATCTACACAATGCCTGACTGATCAGAAAATTGGCACATTGTTACGCTAATTCGTCATTAGACCCAAAATTTGATACTATAGCGGGTACCTCACTCAATAAAGTAAAAACAAAAAACTTCGAGGTGCCCGATTTGCGCGGTTTCCAAAAACTTCAATCAATAGATGTTGTTCTTAAAGATCCCGCCAACATTTCTTGTCATGGCGGCAACCTCGTTTAGTGTAGTATAGACGTGTTACACAGCGAGGTTCCCTAGCTATTTTGGTCAAAAATCATCAAAGTATTTCATTTATGGTTATTCAAATATCCGACATCTTCTTGAACTAATTCACCACTGGAGCCAACGTTTGATACTAAAGTGAGTACCTCGTTCAATAAAGTAGCAACAACATTCACTTCGAGGTGCCCGATTTGCGAAGTTTCCAAAAACTTAAATCAATAGATCTTGTTCGTGTAAATCTAGTTCCTAGGATTTAGATCCCACCAACATTTTTTGTCATGGCGGCAACCTCGTTTAATGTAGCGGAGACGTGTTACACGGCGAGGTTCCCTAGATATTTTGATCAAAAATCTTCCAAAGTTATCACGTGAGCTACGCAATACCTGGTTAATCAGAGAACCGGCATATTCTTGCGATTTGTACTTCGATTAATAATGTAGAAACAAAATTCACCTCGAGGTGCCCGATTTGCGAGATTTCCAAAATCTTCAATCGACAGATCTTGTTCTTGGAGATCCAGTCAACATTTCTTATCAAGGCGGACACCTCGTTTAATGAAGTTGAGACGTGTTAAATGGCGAGGTTCCCTCATTTTTAACTAAAAAAAACTTCAAAGTTATCACATGTCTGGTTATTCAGTACGACCGTACCTCGTTCAATAAAGTAGTAACAAAAAAAACTTCGAGATGCCCGATTTGCGAGGTTTCCAAAAACTTTGATCAATAGATCTTGTTCGTGGAGATCTAGTCAACATTTTTTGCCATGGCGGTAACCTCGTTTAATGTAATAGAGACGTGTTATACGACAAGGTTCCTTCGCCTTTTTACTTAAAAATCTTCCAAAGTTGTCACGTGAGCTACGCAATGTCTGGTTAATCAGAGAACCGGCATTTTCTTGCGCCTTGAACTTCGTTAAATAAAGTAGAAACAAAATACACTTCGAGGTGCGCGATGGGTGAGGTTTCCCAAAACTTCAATCAATAGATCTTGTTCTTGAAGATCCAGTCAACATTTTTTGTCATGGCGGCAACCTCGTTTAATGTAGCAGAGACGTGTTACACGGCGAGGTTCCCTAACTATTTTGCTAAAATTCTTTCAAAGTTGTCATATTATCCGAAAATCTTGCGTCAAATCAACAATTACCCCTTCAACTTCACAATTGATCACATTTCCTTTAGCAATGACTCCGAGGTACCTCCCCCCTTTAAAACCACCGAAGAACCCGCAAAGAACCTCGCATGGGAAATGTCCAGTTTTCCAACGAGTGCGCTGCTCTTCCTCTCCGGAAAGCTTCAATTGAACTTTAGGCGCGCGCGGTCAATTAACTCTTTCGGCGACCTCCGGGCCGGGGGCTAATTTAGCGCGCACCGAGTAGTTTCCTCCCTAATAAGGAGCGCGTGAGTGAGGGCGGATCCACCCCTCACGTATCGCGTTTTTTCTTGCTTATGTTGTTGTTTTGGGCCAAAAGGTTACACGCGGCTTGAAAAAAAAAAGACGAAGAGATGCATCATTATCTGCGGTGAAGGGGGCTAATTTCACGCACATACACACACACGCTCGTTCAAAGAGGAGACCCCAAATTAGAGTGTGGGAGTTTGCGAAAAAAAAAGAAAAGGCAAACAAGTGGAAGGCTCAACAATGAGGGGGGCGTACTAGTTGGTCTAATTTCTAGAAATTTTCGGGTAGGTTAAGGGCAACCGATTGACCCAGAAGATGAGCCGGGAAATATCAAGGTCTCCGCGCTAATCCGATTGAGAGGTGTAATTGTGTACCGGGCAATTGAAGGTCCAACAACAGAAAAAATCGAAGAAGATACAAGATGAAAGATTCGAGAGGGGCTCCCACTTGGGCAAGTTTTAAGTGGTGGACTACTCAATCACCGCCTCGATATTGATGAGCCGTGCTACTGACCTTGGAGAGGGGGGGCCTCAGCCCAGCTGTTTGTCGAGATCCAGTTAAGGGTTTATGCTTTCGAGTTCGGTGGCGGCGGCGCCCAAGATTGACACTTGAGGTGGTTTCGAGGCCGGGGAGCTCTGAGAAAGATGACTTAACCTTGATAGAGGGGCCCAAAGAAGGCAATTAATATTGGGTTGGAGAGCAGTTGGATGAACTTGGCAACGCTGCGAAAAGGGTCATCGCACTCGAGATTGATGAATTTGATTGGTTTATGCAGGTTGAGTTCTGTTTTGACACTCAACCGTGGGAGAAACTGCTCTCACAATTTGTGTTTACTTTTAAATGTATGAAAACACAGTCCTCTTGCCAAAAATTACTAAATATAATTTTTCGAAACAATTCTAAGCAATTCTAAACAATTATAATCACCCTTAAGCATCCATTCTAAACAATTGGATGCAATTCCGAACAATTCTAAGCTATTCGAAGCAATTCTAAACAATTCTAAGCAATTCTAAGCAATCGATTTTTGGTGGAAATCTATAAAATCGTTGTAAATTAGGTCTTTAAACAGATTTTCCCTGTTTGGGAAGCATTTTGGGACGAGTTTTTTGTTGACTTGCTTTTTTTTAAGTTAGAGACGTAAGCTAAATTTATCTTTTCGAATTATCGTTATTTCTTTGGTCTTTTCTTGAAAAATGCTTAAATTAAGAAAAAAACATTTTTGATACATAAATCAGCTCCTTCGTGCAGGGTCGTAAAACTTTCTTGTCATGATTCAAGCATGACTTCATCACACTTTATTTCTGATAGTTCAACCACTCCCAGCTCCAAACGGCCACAAACTTTCCCAGAATCCGTCCTTCAAAAGCTCACCGCACCGCCAGCTCGCAAATAAATCCGGCATAATATACCAAAAATCCCCTTAACGCCCCCTCTCCCCTCTATTCCCACTCGACTCACACACAAAGTGGTATTTCCGATTTATAACTCTGTGACAAAATTAAATCCTTGCTCAAACCACATTTCCACTCAGTCCTTGCGGGGGACTGCCAACGCCACCGCCACCGAAACCGTCATCATCCTTTTTTTTCCCTCCTTACGCGCCAAGTTGTTCGCGCGCGCGAGAAATCCAATTCCACAAAACCAGTTGTGTCGTCGTCGTCGTCACAGAAGCATAAAGTTACGCAATATCTGAGGAACCGTTGTGCTTTCAGCAGCCGTTGTCCCACATCGCGTCGACTTGGTTTGGTCACGACGAGATCTGCATCATCAAGCAACGATTTCGAGCGCGAAAAAGAATAAAAAAGACGCAAGAAACGTAAATCACACTGAAGGAAAAGATTGTTTGGATTTTTTGAGCGGGGAATTTATGGATTTGAGATTGGTTGGTGGCACTTTTTTGTGATTTGTTTTGTTTCGAGAAATTTTGATAACGTGGGGAGGAGCTGGAACGATTTTGGTGAAACGTCTGATTCAGACGTTTCGGTGAAAAGTGTCCAGTTCGCCGTGGATACTTTAAATATTTAACTTGTGATGTTCCCAGACATTTTGGGACACGTTGGGACGATTTTTGTCAAACGTCTGATTCAGACGTTTCACCCAAAAAGTCTCCAGTTAAGTTTTTTGGTCGCTTTTCGACTCAAAAACGCTCGCAGATTTCCCTCCGTGCCCCTTGTTGACTCGCGGAGGGAGTTGAACTGCGTCGTCAGAGCGCGCGTTGACCATGATCTTGAGCGGGGTCTTGTACACCGTGCGCTGAACTCGAACTTGACCGACCGGCAGATCGATGCGGTGCGGAATGCAGCCCAGCTCAGCGAAATAAAAGCGACGCGGGCAGGCAATAAATATAGAGCAGAGATTGGCTACCCAAAACCGGATTGGACGCGATGGTGCGAAAGCTCGCGCAGCGCAGCACAGGAAGGAACCAGTTTTTACAGTAATGATAATAATATGCCACTTATGAAAAAAAAGAAACACTGACATAAATATCAAAGTAGCAGCACCAGCAGCTCATGTGAGAGGTGGGGAAAAGCTACAAAAGACTCTCTTCACAGCGGAGAGTCTCACACCCCGGAGAAGACTCGAATCATTGGGAAAAGGAGAGTTTTTTTTGCGGGAAAAAGTAAGTCAATGTAATCAACGCTGCGCAGCAGCATCCACATGCGGGCCAGAGGTCCGCGCGAGAGGATTTGGAAGAGACCCCCCCTCGTGATTCCTCAACGGAGAGCTTCAAACGCCTAGGGGCGTTTCGTTAATGAGCCGACATCCAGTGAAAGTACCTGGCCGAGCTTCCTCGAAACCGTTTTTACTTTCCTTTATCGCGCTCCCCTCAAAATTTTCGAGTGTGTTGTGTTGTGAGAATCTCAAGCCCCGAGTGCTCACCGCTTAATTTGAATCGATCAATCGCTGCGCGATGGTAATTTGGTAATCGTTAGTAGGTCACCCCGGGCGCTCAAATTTTTGCCAAAAAAGAAGCTTTCTTCGGACGCTGGGAAGCAACCATTAGCTGTTTTTTGCTTCTCTTCGTCTGCGACTAATGTTGTTGTTCAGATCAATTGATCCTCTTGAAAGCAGACGGGGGGGTTCGTCGCTAATCAGCATGCGCAGTGACTGACCTAGATCTTTCTTTTCTTTTCTTTCGCAGGGTGTAAGGAAACAGTCGCCATGATCAGCAGGAGTTCGAGCCTCCAGGGGCTCGAAACGATAGCATCCTTGCTAATAGTAGCCACGTTACTAGTGGCGTCACACGTTAATGCCGGTAAGTAGCCTTTGGGCAATAAAAGACTGAAAGTTTGGTTTGACAGAGTTGACAGAATGACAGTGGTTGACACTTCACTACACATTTTTTATGTTACACTTCGCCTCAAAATTCTATATCAATCCTTAACTTGATCCTTAAGGTACCTTAACTTTGAAGTTCGTAATTGAAGTCACTTTAGTAAAGAAACATAAATTACTCCGATTATTTGTTGTTTTGAGCTGGAAAAATGTGATTTGTATTTTTCTGAAAATTCTATAATCGAGCTGACGAGTTAGAACGATTTTGGTTAAACGTCTGATTCAGACGAATCGCTAAAAAGTGCCCAGTTCATCTTGGATATGTTAAATTAATGATTTGTGTTGTTTCCAGACATTTTGGGACAAGTTGGATCGATTTTTGGCAAACGTCTGATTCAGACGTTTCACCAAAAAGTGTCCAGTTTAACGTAGAATAAACTTTTTTGGTCGGTTTTTGGCTCAAAATGCTCGAAGAGTAAGCAGTAATAATATTTCATTTATTGCATTCAATATTTCAATTTGGAATAATTTCAAAACGTTTATTAGAACAAATTCACTTCTGCAAACTTCATCACCACTAGAACCAATCCGTTCCACAGATTGCAACCGAATCATGATGCATCAAAATTTCCAAATTCATTTGATATAATTCAAAACAGACCGAAATCAACCGCAACCAAATCACCACCCCACAATTCCATTGAACCCCGGGCTAATTATCAGCAACACAAACAATCCCGGCCCAATTACCGTTCTGCCTCGACTTCACTTCAGGAGTGCAATTGCGTTTCGGGTTGTTATGACGGTGCGAGATTTGGGTTTATCTTGTGCAAGGCCAGGCGCGCGAAGCGCGCGCGCTCGGGGAAAATGTGATTAAACTCACGTGACCGTGAATTTGTGCTTTTTAGAATCGGTCAAATTCGCGCTAAAATACGCTCGTTTACTGCAAGTGCGAACTCCATTAAGCGGCGGTATCGCCGCACTAATTCATGCACATTAGCTGTCATCTGGAGGCTAATGGGCCCATTAGGCTTGCAGTGAAGAAGGATGCTAAAATTAGAACCGACCTCTGGACATGACTGAGCTGTCTGACTGCGCTAAAAAGGCCATTTAAGTCGTCTACTTCCCGTGTGGAGTAGATTTTCCTTTTCATCCGATTACATCACCGCCGCCCAGAAACGCTGAAAAGCTTATGGTGAGAAGCTATTAAATTTCACTTTTTGGGCAAATGGCCAAATTTGAAGCGATGCACTGCGCACACCGCGGTAATATCCATTACCATGACATATTTTGCCCGGTTAATTGGATGGCGATGAGCTTGGGCGAAAGTCTTGCCAACTTGTTTTCTGTGAGAAATCTTCGTTCTTGGAAGCGTCTGCTTGAGACGAGACGTAGAATGAGGATTTTCTTCAAAACAAGTGGATTTAACCTGCTTTGGCACTTGGAACTATTGACAGTTGACAGAATTGACAGACGGTTGTACTTACCAGCATTGAAATTGTCTTCCTTTTTCACGAACACACTTCACTACACTACACTGCACTGAGATATTCACACTCAGAGAAGTGGTATCTCAAATTTGACGTCCGTAATAGAAAGCTCACTTGCCTTGAAAATAATCTAAACAGAATTTATGTGTTGAGACTTTAATTTTGAAGTTCCTATTCAAAGAATCATTGCAACGAAACCCTTTTCTTGAGATTCTTAGCATTATCTCTACATAATTAGAAAAATATAAAATTATGTGAAGTCTACCTTAGTTCTTAAGAATATTGACAGTTGACAGAATTGACAGACTTTGCACTTACCAGCTTTGAAACTCTCATATTTTTCACGAACACACTTCACTATACTACACTGCACTATGAGATATTCACACTCAGAGAAGTGGTACCTCAAATTTGACGTCCGTAATAGAAAGCTTACCTACCTTTAAGACAATTTTAACAGAATTTATGTATTGGAACTTTGATTTTGAAGTCCCTATTTGAAGAATCATTTCAACGAAACCCTTTTCTTAAGATTCTTAGCATTCTCTCTACATTATAAGAAAAATGTGTTAATTCTGTGAAGCCTACCTTAGCTCTTAAGACTATTGACAGATGACAGTATTGACAGATTTAGTACTTACCAGCATTGAAACTCTCATCTTTTTCACGAACACACTTCACTACACTACACTGCACTATAAGCTTTTCACATTCCGAGAAGTGGTAACTCAAATTTGACGTCCGTAATAGAGATCGCACTTACCTTGAAAAAGCATTATTACTGGATATTTGTGTAGGTACTTTGATTTTGAAGTCCGTAATTGAAGTAAATTATTATTTGGTGCAAATTTTTGTTCGATTCTCGAATGAGGAGTTCCCTCACGACATTTCAAACCTTTTCGCCAACCAGTGTAATTGCCCGGAAGTCATCATCACACCTGAGCCCGGCCATTCTAGGCAGCATCTCCACCCCATGGTAACGCCCCTCCCCGAGATGTTCCCAGCCAAATTTCCTTCCCTATTCGCTCCGCTAACCATAAACCACTAAAGGTTAATTGTCTCATAGTCGTTTGAGTTAGTCTCCTCAACCTGCCAGAGTGGGATGCTGCCGAGCCCGGCAGTCAGAATGGTGTATTTTGCTACAATTCCACCAACCGGAATCCACGTTTATACCGCAATATCCAGAGAAGATTGGCCCCGCGCGAAGGGGGTAAATTACGCGGGCTTATTGCCCGGCATTAGATTGAACCGAAACCTGGTCATTATGGTGTGTTTCGTTGTTGTTATTTTTGTTTTGGAGCGAGCGCCGAAGTGGCTGTAAACAGCCATTTGAGAAAAGTTCTGACGAAAAAATGTTGATGGGTGCCTAACAGTTCTTGAATTACAAGCTGTGGTGGGAAGCACCCACATGAGTTTCCAGAGCCCAGACACGGATTATGAATTACAATTAGACAATGTTGCAAGCTCGCACAAATCCCCCTCCTCGTTTTGTGATCCGAAACCGGGTCAAATCCTGGCTGAATGAGTCGCTAAATTTTGCATTCATTCTGGCTTTGATCCACTTTCGACGGACGTGCCCCGGTGCAAATGCCGTCCAAAGTTAAGTCCCTGACGTCAACCCGCAAAAAGGTAGCAGCAACGTGGGGGGATGAATTAATAATTATGTGGTTGTGATATACTCGGGGATTTGTGTGCTCAGAGCACAGCTTTTTCGGGCTAGAAAAGCTGGTTTGCTCAACAATCTTGTTTTCTCATGAAATATTGATAGATTGACAGAGTTGTACTTACCATGAAAGAGATGACACATCATTTATGCACTACAATGTGTCGAAAAATCTTGTTTTCACGTCACTTAGTACCTACCCTGTTTGATTTGAACTTACCTTAAAGCAGCAAAATCAGGATTTTGCTATGAGGTACCTCAATGTTGAAGTCTGTAATAGAAAAGCTAACTCTTTAAACCGTCATCATCGTATTTTATCAAAGAGGTTTCTTAATTTTGATGTCTGTATTAGAGAAACAGAACAAACATCTTATAAAATATTGACAGATTGACAGTTGACTGAGATGTACTCACCAGGTTGAAATGACACCTTATCAATGTGTCATTTTTCCGACGATGCTCACTTAGTACTTACCCCTCTGGACTGAAACTTACCTTACAGCAGAAAATTCAGGTTTTCGCTCTGAGGTACCTCACTGTTGAAGTCCGTAATAGAAAAAACTCTTTAAACTGTCACTATTGTATTTAATCGAAGATGTTTCTTGATTTGGAAGTCTGTATTAGAGAAACAGAACAAACATCATTTAAAGAGCAAAATCTAGTTTTCTTATTAAATATTGAAAGTTGACAGAGATGTACTTACCAGGTTGAGATGACACATCATTTTTGCACTGCAATGTGTCGAAAAATCTTGTTTCCGGCGATATTCACTTAGTACTTACCCTTTTGGATCGAAACTTACCTTACAGCAAAAAAAATCTGGATTTCGCTCTGAGGTACCTCACTGTTGAAGTCCGTAATAGAAGTGCTAACACAAAAGCTAACTCTTAAAACTGTCCCCATCGTATTTGATCAAAGAGGTTTCTTGATTTTGAAGTCTGCATTAGAGATGGCGTCAAACAGTTCCAACAAAATAATGAATTCTTTTATTGATTGACAGAACTTCTACCTGGAAGTTACAACGACCCCCGAAGGCATTTCCCCTTATCAAATTTCAATCTTGACATATTCTCCCTGTCACTGCTCCCACTCGCTTGCCAGACAACTCCTTCCGGGAATGATTTCTTTCGCGACTTCAACCGTAACAAAATGCCAACCAACCGTGAGACATCTCGCCCCATCAAAGCACCGTAACTTGAGGCAAAACTACATCGTCGTCGTCGGATTCGACATTTATTGTCATGTACACTCCGCACGCCTTCGGCTTCTGACGTCAAACTTCATAGGTCATGCTGTCGAAATTAAAAGCATTTCGGGCCAAACAGAAGAGAGAGAAAAAATGTAAACTCTACGCGATATGAAACAAGTCGTTAATTGCGCAGATATTTCCGACGAACTGACGTCCGGAAAGAAAGGTGAGGTGAAAATTTGTGGACCCCCCGGACTCTGGCGCGCGCGAAACCGTTTTTCGCTGCCAATTATGGTCGGTTTGGATCTCTCAGCTCGGATCTTCGAAGCAAGGCGCCATAAATCGCACCTCGTTGAGCGCGCTCCAGCTAATTGGGCTTATCGAGAGTCCAGTTGGATGTCCTGGTTTCGCGATTGGTTAATTCAAGCTAATCGGAGGAATCGCTTTATCGGTCAAAGTTCCTCGAAGTGGGGCCCACTCTTTAATTACCATAAGCAGCGTCCGATTTCGAAGTGGGCGCGCGCAATTATAAAGAATTTTGGAACGCAAACAAAACCACGTTTTCTTCACCCCTCGGTGTTTGTCTCCCCGACAGAAAACTGATGGAGTGCACTTGTTTCGTACGGTCTTAATGACAACAAAAATGTCATCATCAGCTGAGTCGTGGGATTGAGTAGGAAGACCTGCGTTCCCTTCGAAGTGAGTAGACGCAGGGCGTCGACCTTTCGAAGGGAGCGCACCTCATTGAGGGGGTCTCCTTGATTTTGACAGTTGACAGGTTGACAGATTGTACTTACCGCTGTGGGATCCAAACTGCTGCATCGAAGAGTCACTTTTCACTGCACTTACCTTTTAAACATCAACACTTACCTTTTATTTCAGCGTTTGTCGCCGAAAAGGTCATTGGTACCTATTTTTTGACGTCCGTAATAGAGATGGAACTTTGCAAAGTTGCTCACCGTTCACTGCACTTACCTTTAAAACATCAGAACTTACCTTACATCACTAATTTTAGTGTTTTTATAATCGAAAAGGTCATAGGTACCTCAATCTTGAAGTCCGTAATAGGGAAGCAACACTCGTTCCAACAAAAGCACCCACTTTTCAACGCCACATCTTCCTCTAGTTGTGATTGCTGAGCAAACACTCACCGGACCGTGTCCGAAAACCGGACTCTTCTTCAACTTCTTCTTGCGAGTCTACCTCCGGGCGCAGATTTGACCCAAATCAACGCGCGCGCGTCCAGGTTCCGCTAGTCTGGACGCGCCAAGAAGAACATCGCCAACTAGAAGATAAGAGCTAGGCCAAGAAGCGACGACCGCGCACCAATCTAATTATCTATACTTTTGGGCAGCGGCAAAAGTTTGGACCGTCCCGGAATGAGTTTTTTGACATTTCCAAATTATTTCTGTAGGGAAGTCTGTTGTTTTGTCAGGTCGGAATGAGTGATGGCTCTATTGTGGTTTGCGGCACACAGGAGAGTTCCCATAATTTAATTTAATACAAGGCAGCCGCCGCTAATTAACCAAGATTGGCAAAAGTTGAAGCGGAACTACCGCAAGAATTTTGGCATTTTCGGCGCAGGCTTAGAAATTGTCCAAGGAGTAATCGATTTTCCCACCGTCTCGCGGAAGGGTCCGGAAATGGAATCGATACTTGGTGTGCTGTGCCAGCGCAAAATGATGATCGCTAATATCCCCTTAATTTGTTTGTCAAATGACTTCCCTAATGGGAAGGCGGCGCGCGGTGGTGGCCTGCGGGGGATTGAATTTATGGCGTGATTGCTAGGTTAATAACCATCGAATTGGCTATAAATCAAATTAGATGGTGTAGCAGCGAGGTGGAATAATGAAGGGTTGTTTTGAATCGATTTTTAAATATTGATTCGGAAGCTGGCAAGAACCTTTCAGTTGACATCCGTAACAGGGAGGTCAGTTTGCGTCTTGTTTAGGGAAGTTGCTTCTAAGAGCAAATATCCGCAGAGAGCAAGACACAATTTTTCGACGACCTAGAACGGTACTGCCGGCAAAATTTTGAGATTCTCATTGGAGACAGTATTGACTGATTGACAGATTGACAGAATATACTTACCGTTCCTAGGAGTTGATCACCTTTGAGCACCTTCACTGACTTACCTGCTTTATCCACTAAATTATTTCACTTTTCACTTCAATTTTTTCAAGTTAGTCCGAGGGTACCTCAACTCTTACGTCCGTGTTAGGGAAATGCACTCTTCACTCACTGAACATAGTCTTCTTTTTGACACTTTTACTGACTTACCTGCCTAATCCACTAAACCATGTCACTTTTCACATCAAAAAGTTCAAGTTGACGGGTACCTAAATTCTTACGTCCGTATTAGAGATGTCATATTTTTTTTACGTTGACGTCCGTATTAGAAGTAATGAATTTTTCATAGCAATAGAGTTGTTTCGAATTTATGAATTTCATGTAAGGGAAACGAAGCAATAGTCCCTATTAGACGACTTATCGGCGTAACACATCAAAAGTATCATTTCCAGCGCCAGATACACCGTCAACGACCTTCTTCGAGTGCAATTTGCATTAATTCTTGCAGCGGTGCAGCAAACCGACTCCATGTCAGCAAATCTTAAGAGCAGTAATAACCACTCTGTTTAACATCACCCAGAACAGCCCCCCGTTGCCATTGTGAAACCGAAATAGATCTGCAGCAGTTTCCGCGTTCAAGATCACCTTTTCTTCCTTCCGTTTGGCGCGCGCCAACTTCCGTGACCAACAACGACGCAAAAGTCGGATTTCACACCCTCTAAAGTTCACCTCCTCTTCTCCGAGGCCCATGGGAGCTTTTCCGAGCAAGACAAAGCAAGGTACTTGCGGGCGTCGTCGCCGTCACTGCCAAGTTCACTACCGTTATAACAAGCCACCGTTCCGGCTCTCTAGGTTCCTCCAGCTCTCTTCTGCGAGATCAAGATCGGCACGCAACCGCCGCGGAGCGGCGAGAAGCCGAGGGGGCCGTCCATAAATTAACCGTCTTATGACTTCACCTGCCCCGTCCCCCGAAAATAAGAAGAATTCTCCACCTCTTCTTGCGACGCGCAGAAGGCAGAAATTAAAATCAATGTCACGCTAAACAACTCCCAAAGTGGAACGCGCGACGTCAACCGGGACTGCGGAGGAGATCGGTTCCTGGCGACAAGATGCAATTAAGATCTCCCGGCTGTCCAATTTCGCTTCCGCCTTCCATCTCCAAAATCTCGCTTCTTCTACTTGGCTGATTCCTGATTGTGCCGTCTGGTGGTGGGGTGGTCCCCACCCCGGTCGTTGTCGCCAAACGGAATTGCACGGGACGCGATGTCGACGAGGAGATAACGAGACGCGCAAGAAGGTCGGTCTGGCGAGCCCATGATATAATCCCAATTTCCGGACTTGTAGGACACTGCCGCAGCAGCGGCTGAATGAATATTCATCAAGTATCGTTTTCTGCGGCATCGAAGAGGTCGGGGAGGAATAAAGTTGGGTAAATAAATGTGTCATAGGTTTAATTTCTCGTGGGAAGGGACGGGGAGGCAAACATCTAATTACAGGCAATTTCTGGTGCTCATCTTGAGAGTAAACACCACATCTCGACGCGGCGTGCGGTGGACAGGGCTTAATATAATCAGATAAAAATCAACCCACCCTTGTTGAATTTCGGGACAAACAGCAAAAGAGCGCACACCGGCGCGGAGAAGATGAAGTGATAGTTATCTATAATTCATAAGCCGTCGTGTACGGTGGGAGGTTATGTTTGCGTCTTGTTTGGGGAGGTCGTTCCCGAGATTTCACCTGTTCCGGGCGGAGCGTAGTGAAACTTGGGCGAACTCCCTCGGGGAGTATGACAAAACTTTGCGGCGACCGGGAACGGCGCTGCCGGGAAAGTTTTGACATTCTCGTTAGAGATTATATTGACTGGTGACAGATTGACTGGTTATAACTTACCGTTTTCTGGAGATGTTCACTTTTGCACACTTTCACTGACTTACCTGCTGAATCACTTCACTATTCACTTCAAAATATCCTAGTTGGTTTCACGGGTACCTTGATTCTTACGTCCGTGATTGGGACATCACTTTCTTCACTGACTTACCTTGAAATCGGGACGCACACTTCACTACACTTTTCACTTCACTACATTTTTTTCGTTAGTCTTCCAAGAGGTACCTCGATTCCTACGTCCGTGATCGGGAAGCTCTCTGAAAAAATATTCTCTTTTCCATATTCAGCTGTTGATGCAAATTTCACCGCACACTTCACATCGCTATTAAAAAAATGTTTCAACCAAGTACCTCAAATCCGACGTCCGCAATAGGGAAGCCCAACCTGGACATCTCACCCTCCAAATTTTCCCTCCTTCACACATGGTCGGCCCGAAACGACGTCCAAACAATCATCCGTCACGGCAGTAGATAATTGGCACCCCTTGTTGTCACCTCCGCTTTGTTTACCCCGCTGACAGGTCCTTTCACACACCCTTAATACAGTCCTTCCAGGGAAGTCTGCAAGGAAGAAGGACGACGCCAACGAAGTTGGGCACGATGATTTATCTCGATAATTAACTTAACATCTGTGTGCATTTCGCCACGGCGGACACTCGCTCTCCTAGTCTGTTTCCGTTTTTGGCAACGTAAACAAGATATGACAGGAATGATTCATAATTTTTTGGCCCGTCGTCCTGGGTGGAGAAAGTTTTTCCGGCGCGGCGCTTTTGTCTTTCCGGTTATGAGATTTTCCTGGAAATAAGGGTTTAAGCGGGGGGTGGAGGGTCGTAAAAAGGGATGTGTGTTGTATAATAGAGCAAGAAAGTTGTCAGGCCGTCGGAGACACACGTGCGCGAATGTTTGCGATCCACACAAATTGAGTCGACAGCTTGGAGGAAATAGACCCGGAGGTTTCGCAATGTTTCCTCGGAAAAGTGAACATTCGCAGTCGAGCGAGGATGGGTTGACTTTGGACTGACGTTCTTGCCGGGGAGTATGATTTACTTCGTCATCGTTCTCTGATGGAGTTTGAGACGAAGACGAATTTTATATATGAGCTTTTTATGCAGTACATTTAGCCTGGATATATCAAACCGATGTGCCGACGCCGCTTTGAGATGAACTTTTTTTTGGTGGGTCGACTGGCGGCTGTCTCCTCGTTTAATGCGCCATATCTTTTACGATGAGGGTCATATCAAATGTTTTATCGCGAGCGAGTTCTTTGGCGCGCATCTGCCGGAAGAATTGTGGAGAGTTCAAAACCATTAAGACCTTAAACATCACTCCGATCTGGTTGATTAGACCCCGTGAGGATGGGTGCAACTTGCACGGAACTTGCGTGCAAATCGTTAAAACTTTTCGGCGATCATAGGAACTTCCGATAAAGTCTGTTCGTCACTATTGACATTGACTGTTTGACAGATTGACTGATCGTTACTTACCGTTTGCAGGATTTTTTTCACTTCACTTTCACTCACTTCACTTACCTTTCGTTGAGCAACACACTCTTAAATTTTATCACTTGTCACTTCGAAAAAATCACCAACGTTGTACTGGTACCTTGAGTTTGAAGTCCGTAATAGAGGTGTCGAAATTAGAATCTCACTAGAATTCCATTCCAAATCTGTATTAAGACTCGAGACATGACTTCACAAAGTGGACGACGCAACTCGCAACCAAACTTGCATACAACTTGCACGCAAGCTTGTTGAACTCAACTTAACCACGTTTTCTTCCCCTCGCAGCACCCATGTACGAGAGCGATCAGACTGACCTGGAGACGTACGGCGAGTCGGCGGGCTGCTACTACAACTACAACCACTACAGCGAGGGTGACCGTATCATGACGAACGAGCCCTGCCTCAACTGTACCTGCCACGACCGCATGCTGATGTGCTACCTGCGCGTGTGCCCCTTCACGAAGGCGATCGGCCAGGACTGTACGATCGAGAAGCGCGAGGACCAGTGCTGCCCGGTGATCACCTGCCCCGAGGTGGAGGTCCAGCTGGTGGACCACCAGTCGACGGCCGGCCCGGACTCGACCGCCGTCGGCGCGCCCGACCAGTACGGCTGCTCGATCGAGAACCGCTTCTACCCGGAGGGAGCTCAAGTAAGGCGATCGGAGGACGCCGCTTTTGAAGATCTGGTACTGATCACTTCTTTATTTATTAGGTGCCATCAAACCCACACAAACCTTGCGAGCTGTGCTACTGCATTCGGAACATGACCACTTGCGTGATGCAGGAGTGTACGCTGCACATTGACGGATGTCAGCCGATCTACAACAAGGGCGTCTGCTGTCCAGTGAGATACGATTGCGGTAAGATCAGACTTCCAACTGTCTTTAGACACCCCAACCTAACCCTACTCTCATACCCACAGATCACGAAAAGGAAGAGTTCCCGCAGCTGGAGGACGAAATGACGACGACGGTGCGCCCAACGCCTGGATTCATCCTGACGACCACGATGACCCCCTCGATCTCGACCGACTGCGTCCACAACGGAGAGGCGTACGCCGACGGAGCGATGATCATTACGGACAAGCCGTGCGAGCACTGCTACTGTATGCGCGGAGACATCGTGTGCGCCGTGCAGGAGTGCGGAACGCCGCTGGAGAACGAGGGCAAGAACTGCACGGCGATGGCACCGGAACCGGGCATGTGCTGTCCGGACACGTACATCTGCGACGGAGGCATGGACCAGGTTACTACGCTGCGACCGGCTTCGGACGATCAGACGGCGGAGGAAGCGGTGGCCACGACCAAGGCCCCGGCGACCAGTGACGAGTCGGCACCTTCGGAGGAAGACGACGGTGTTCAGGAAGCCATTGCCATCGACGACAAGTCGGACAGCAACGAAGACAGCGAGGAGCAGACGCCAGTCGTGCACCACGACGATGTCCAGAGCGAAGAGGAGGAAGCCCAGGAACCGGTAGCGCCAGTCGCCTCGGACGACCAGGAAGAGGAGAAACCAACTGCCACCACCACCGCTCGACCAAGCCAGCAGGAAGCCGACGAGAAGGAGGCCACCACTCAAGCTGCCGTGCAACAGGATGAAGACAAGGAACAGGCGGTGCCAGCTGTCGCTGACGACGCCAAGCCAGAGGACAACGAAGTCGAAGAGGAACCAGCGGTCGCCACCACGGAAACGCCAGCCGAACCAGAGAAGGACCTCGTCGCACCAACAGTCTCCGCTGTCGATGACGACTCCGCAGCTCACACCACCTTCGCACCGAAGGAAAGCGATGCCGAAGAGCCGGAAGTGACCACCGCGTTCGCGTTCACCCCCAGCGACGACGAAGTTGACCTGACTACCGAAAGCCGAACGTACCTGCCACCGTTCCGTGACTCGGAAACCACGACCGTCCGCGTCGCCGAAGCCGACGAAGTGACCACGCAAGCACCGGTCGTCGCTGATGATGCCCAAGACGAAGAGAAGGAGTCCGACGCACCGGAAGCCGACTCGCTAACCACGGCCAAGCCAATCGAATCCACCACCAACACCAAGGAACCAGCGCACAAGTTCGAGGACAACGCACCAGCAGAGCAGGACTTTGTTGAGCTGCCGCCAGCGGTCATCGTGACGGAACTGCCGCCAGTGCCAACCAGCGAACAACCCACCACGGTCCACATCCCGGAGATGCCCGAGGAAGAAATCATCACGCACCACCCGCCGGAGGCCGACTCGCACGTTCTGGATGACTCGATGACCTCGACTGCCGCCGCGCCAGTCGCTGACGAAGAAGACAAGAAGCCGGAAGCGCCAGCCGTCGACATGGACGAACCCGTTGAGATGAACACGGTCATCCCACAGGAAGAGGAGAAGAAGCAGGAGGAACAACCAGTTGCCGCAGGCAAGCCACAGGAAGACGAGCAGACCCAGATGTTCCCGGAGGCCATCCCCGGAGAGGGCGACTGCCTGGTCGATGGAGTCACGTACAAGAACAACGCCGACATCCCTGCCAACAACAAGTGCCAAGAGTCCTGCAAGTGTACCAACAGTGTCGTCCAGTGCGAGATGGTCCGCTGTGCGGCCGCTCCGTCCAAGGACTGTGCCCCGGTGCCAGCCGCTCCTGGTGAGTGCTGCCCGACGTACAAGTGCAACGCTGTGGACGACAGCACGTCCGAGTCGGACAGCGACGAGGAGACCGCACTCACCCAGGAGGAACAGGAAGCCAAGAAGCCTACGGAGAGCTCGTCCACCGAAAGCAGCTCGTCGTCCAGCAGCGACGACACCACGGAAGACTCCAAGGAGGAAGACGAACCGGCCCAGTCGGAAAGCGACTCCACCTCGGACGACGATAGCGAAGAAGACGACGAATCGAACCAGGTTGAAGCGCTCAAGCCCACTACTAGACGCCCGGTTGCGAGCAGCACTACGCCGAAGGTCGAACAGGACGAGGCATCGGACAGCGATTCGGACTCGGACAGCGAGGAGGCCGATTCGGATGAGTCGGAAGAACCCGCCAAGATCACCACCGCACGACCAGCTTACTCCGTGCCGGAAGCCACCACTGTCGGAAAGGTCGAGGAAGAGAAGGCGACTACCGCTGCACCAGCTCTGGACGAAGAGGAACAGAAACCGGTGGAACAGGACACTGTTGTCGCTGACGCCACTACTGCTGCGCCAGCAGCTGATGAGGAACAGAAACCAGTCGAACAGCACACAGTCGTCGCTGACGCCACCACTGCTGCGCCAGCAGCTGATGAGGAACAGAAGCCAGAAAGCGATGACAGTGAGGCACCAGCTGAGGAAGCCACCACCGCTAAGGTTGTCGAACAACAAGCTGATGAGAAGGACGAAGAACCAGCTCAGGAAGCCACCACCATTAAGGCCGTCGAACAGCAAGCTGACGAAAAGGACGACGCTCAGGAAGCCACCACCGTCAAGGCCGTCGAACAACAAGCTGACGAAAAGGATGAAGAACCCGCTCAGGAAGCCACCACCGCCAAGGCCACCGAAGACGAACCAAGCGCACCAGTTGAACAGGACGAAACTCAGGATGAGGTGCAGGCTACCACCGCCAAGGCCGAGGAACCAGCCGACGAGGTATCCGCTACCACCGCCAAGGTTGACGTGGCAGAAGATGACGTACCGGCTGAACAAACTCACGACGAGCTTCCTTCGGAAGATGTTACCACGACTAAGCCAGTTATCGCCGCCGATGAGGAAGCTGAAAAGGCTGATGACGTTACCACTGCCCAACCTGCTGCTGTCGCTCCTGCTGCTGATGACGATGATGAGCAAACCGAACAAGAAGTCCAGGCTCCAGTGGCCGAACAAGATGTGCCAGCCACAACCGTGCAGCCGCTAGCCGTTTCAGCTGACGACGAGCAGAAGCCAGTTGAGGATGACAAGCAAGAGGAGCAGGAGAAGCCCGTGGACGATTCGATTCACTTCCCAGATGAACAGGAGTCGGAAGAACAGAAACCAGTGGAGCCGAAGCCTGTTGAGGATGACAAGCAAGAGGAGGAAGAGAAACCTGTGGACGATTCGATTCACTTCCCGGAGGATGATGACGAGGAGCCAATCTTCAAGCCAACCGTTGATGACCACGTTGCTGGACATGTCGATGAGGACGATTCCGAGGAGGAGAAACCGGTTGCCGCTACTCAAGCCCCGGAAGAAGCTACCACCGCCAAGGTTGAAGCCGAAAAGGAAGCCGACAAACCAGTTGAGCCAGTTGTTACCGACGCACCAGCTGAGGAAGCTCAAACTCCCGCTGCCGATGTTGCCGAACCGGTCGAAGAGCCAACCACCAGCGCACCGGCGGTTAGCCAAGACAGTGTGCCGGAAATGCCGCAGGAGGAACTGCACCCGCAAATGCCGCTGGAGTCGGACGATCAGATCAAGGAACACGATGAGCCTGCTGCCACGACCGTCAAAGCCGAAGAGGAGAAGCCCACTACCGCTGCTCCGGTTGCTGATACTGGTGCTGACGCCGCCGAGGAGGAGGACAAGCCGAAGCCGGAAGTGCAAGCCGAAGACGAGAACGTCAGCTCGGAAGAGGAGCAGGAGCACGTGCCGGTGAGCTTGGACCCGAGCGCGGGAGAGGAAGAGAGCAGTGAAGAGGCCGACGTTCAGGAGGTGCCTGCGCCTACTTCGGAGGAACATGACGACAGCGAGGAGGACAAGAAGCCAGCTGAAGAGACGCCGACGCCAGTGGAAGCGGACGAGGAAACGCCAGCCGTGGTAGAGGAGGTGAAGCCAACTGAGGAAGAGGTTAAGCCGGTGGTTAGCGATGAACAACCAGCTGAGGAAGTCACTACGACTGCTTCTGTTGCAAGCGCCGACGAAGAGAAGACAACCGTTGCTGCTCCAAGCGCCGACGAAGAGGAGAAGAAGCCGGAAGAAATGGTTGCTCCGAGCGCCGACGAGGAAGAGAAAAAGCCTGAGGAAGCCGCCACAACTGTCACCGCACCAATCGCCGACGAGGAAGAGAAGAAGCCTGAAGAAATGGTTGCTCCGAGCGCTGACGAAGAAGAGAAGAAGCCTGAGGAAGCCGCCACAACGGTTGCCGCGCCAAGCGCCGATGAAGAGGAGAAGACGCCAGAGGTTGAAGTCTCGAGCGATGAGGAACAGAAGCCGGCCTTTGATGACGAGAAGAAACCGGAAGCCGATGAGGAACAGACGTCCGCGACGACTGTGGCTTCGATCGATTCTGATGATCGCGTCGGAGTAACCGAAGCTGAGCAGAAACCAGTTGAGGCTGACGAAGAAGACAAGGCTGCCACCACGGCTGCTCCAGTGATGGATGCGGAGAAACCTGCCGCTGACGATGAACAGAAGCCAGTTGAAGCGGACGAGGAAGATAAGCCAGCCACTACGGTTGCACCTGCCAAGGATGAAGAGATTGCCACACCCGCAGCTGACGAGGAACAGAAGCCAGCTGTTGCTGACGAAGAAGACAAACCTGCCACGACTGTCGCTCCGGTTAGTGACGAGGAAGTGAAGGCTCCAGAATCCGATGAGGAACAGAAGGAGGATGACAAGCCAGTGATTGCTGCCGATGATGTCGAAAGCAAGCCGCAGACTACGGACGCACCTGCTCAGGATGAGGTTGCCAAGGATGAGGAGGAGCAGAAGCCAACTGCCGATGAGGAACAGACGCCTGCCGCTGACGACGAACAGGAGTCGGAGAAGGAAGCTGAACAGAAGCCTGTTGCTGCCGATGATGACCAGGCTACCGACGCACCAGTCCAGTCTACGACAGTGGTTGCCGATGAGGAGCAGAAACCAGTTGAGGCCGACGAAGAACAGAAACCAGTTGAGGCCGATGTACCAGAAGTCAAGCCAACTGACGCGCCAGTGAAGGCCGATGATGATGAGTCTGCCGAGGAGGAACAACCAGCTGTGGAACCGGTGGCTGCCGATGAACAGGACGAAGAGGAAGAAGACAAACCGGCTACCACTGTGGCGCCAGTGTCTGCTGACGACGAGACTAAGCCAGTTGAAGCTGATGAGGAGCAGAAACCAGTTGAAGCTGACGAGGAACAGAAGCCAACACCGGTGGCTGCCGACGATGAGCAGAAGCCAGAATCGGATGACACCACTGAAGAGCAGAAACCTACTCCGGCGGCTGCCGATGCCGACGAGCAGAAGCCAGAATCGGATGACGTCGAAAAGGAACAGGACAAGCCAGCCGTTGTCGATGACGAAACTGAGAAGACGACTGACGCTCCAGTTGTGAGTGCCGACGAGGAACAGAAACCAACTGCCGATGAGGAAGAGGAGAAGCCAGCAACTCCAGTTGCTTCCGACGATGAACAGGAACAACCAGCTGACGCTGCTACCACTGTTAGCCCGGCCAAGGACGAGGAACAGAAACCAGCGGAAGAGGTTAGCACTTCTGCTCCGGCAGTTGATGCCGAGGAACCACAGCCAACGACTGCCTTCACTCCGGTCAAGGAAGCCGACGAAGAACAGAAGCCGATGCCAGTTGAATCTGCCGAGGATGACGACAAGCCACTGCCAGAGTCGGATGACCAGGTGAAACCTGCTGAAGAGGAAGAAAAGACCACGGATGCGCCAGTTGCTCCAGTCGCTGACGACGAGAAGCCTGTGGAAGCTGACGAGGAGCAGAAGCCAACGCCGGTTGCCGATGACGACAAGCCAGAGGAACAGAAGCCAACGCCAGTGGAAGCCGATGAGGAACAGAAACCAGTGGAAGCTGACGAAGCACAGAAGCCTACTCAAGCTCCGGTTGAAGCCGACGAGGAAGAACAGCCAGCGCCAGTTGCCGACGATCACGAGCCTGCCGACGATGAGGAGGAAGAGAAGCCAGCTACGCCAGTTGCCGATGAGGAACAGAAACCAGTGGAAGACGAAGAGGAAGAGAAGACCACTCCGGCTGCCGATGCTGAGAAGCCAGTTGAAGCTGATGAAGTTCAGAAGCCTACCGAATCGGCCGCTGAAGCGGACGAAGAACAGAAGCCAACGCCTGCTGCCGATGCTGAGAAACCAGTTGAGGAAGAGCAGAAGCCAACGCAGGCCAGCGTGGAAGCTGACGAAGCGACTCCAGCTGCCGAAGCGGAGAAGCCAGTTGAAGCTGCTGAAGAGGAACAGAAGCCGACGGAAAGCGCAGTTGAGGCTGATGAGGAGCAGAAGCCGACGCCAGCTGCCGATGCGCAGGAACCGGTTGAGTCTGATGAGGAGGAGAAGCCAGTTGAAGCTGATGAAGTGGCGAAGCCTACGGAAAGCGCGGTTGAAGCTGATGAGGAACATAAGCCGACGGAAGCCGCTGTTGAGGCTGATGAAGAAGAGAAGCCAGCGGTCGATGCCGTGGAACCAGTTGAGGCTGATGAAGAGCAGAAGCCGACGGAAAGCGCAGTTGAAGCCGATGAGGAACAGAAACCGACACCAGCTGCCGATGCCGAGAAACCAGTTGAGGCTGACGAAGAGCAGAAGCCAACGGAAAGCGCAGTTGAAGCTGACGAGGAAGAGAAGCCGGCGGTCGACGCTGTGGAACCAGTTGAGGCTGACGAGGAACAGAAGCCGACGGAAAGCGCTGTTGAAGCTGATGAGGAACAGAAGCCGACTCCGGTTGCCGACGCTGACAAGCCAGCTGAATCTGAGGAAGAGCAGAAACCGACTGAAGCCGCTGTGGAAGCTGACGAAGAGGAGAAGCCGGCGGTCGATGCGGTGGAACCAGTTGAGGCTGATGAGGAGCAGAAGCCTACGGAAAGCGCAGTTGAGGCTGATGAGGAGGAACAGAAGCCGACGCCAGTTGCCGATGCACAGGAACCAGTTGAATCCGACGAGGAAGATAAGCCAGTGGAAGCCGACGAAGTGCAGAAGCCCACGGAAAGCGCCGCTGAAGCTGATGAGGAACAGAAGCCGACGGAAGCCGCCGTGGAAGCTGACGAAGAGGAGAAACCAGCTGTTGATGACGAACAGAAGCCAGTTGCTGCCGATGAGAAGCCGGAAGCGACCGACGCTCCAGCATCGGACGAGAAGACTGAGGATGACGCGACGACAGTTGCTCCAGCGGTTGTGGCTGACGAAGTCAAGGAAACTGACGACACCGGCAAGCCTGCCGTGGAGACTGTACCGACTAGCCAGGACGATGTTGAGGACGAGCACGACGAGAAGCCGGCTGCTGAGGCAACTACCGTTGCTGCTGCCGCTGATGCTACCACGCAAGCGCCTGTCGTAGCGGACGAGAAGGAACAGGAACCGGCTGTGGAAGAGGAAGTGCCAGCGACGACGGCCAAGGCTGAGGTGACTGCTGCGCCGACGGAAGCTGCCAAGGATGAGGAAGCTACGACTACGGTGGCGCCAGTGAAGGTTGATGACGCTGAGGAAAGCACGACGGTTGCGGCTGCCGCTCCAGTTGTTCCAGTGGAAGCTGACAAGCCGGTGGAAGCCGACGAAGAGGACGTGCAGAGCTCGAAACCAGTGTTCGGAGATGAGAAGCCAAGTGTGCCAGCTGAGGATGAGGATGATCTGCAGCAACAGTCTAAGCCAGTGTTTGACGACAAGGATGAACAGGAAGTGCAGAAACCGGTTGCGCCGGAAGAGGACAGCTACCTGCCAAGCACTACGAAGAAACCAGAGGGCGAGACTCCAGGACCATCGTACGGACCACCTGGATCGCACTACGACACCGGATACGGACACATGCCACCGCACTACCCGCCATCGTCTTACGAGGATGACTACACGGACGAGGAAGATCCGGCCGCGTTCGGACCGGGCACTTGCCGGTACGGTGGCAAGCTGTACGTGTCGGCCCAGCAGATCCCACGCGACGATCCGTGCGATTTCTGCTTCTGCTTCCGCAGCGACATCATCTGTCTGCAGCAGTCGTGTCCGCCGCCAATCAGCGGCTGCCACGAGGAGCCCATCTCCGGCTTCTGCTGCCCACGGTACGAGTGCCCGGTGTCGATGGCGACGGTGCTCAACGTTACGACCAGCACGACCACCACCACGACCACGCTGCCGCCGCACTTCCTGTCACACGCGTACAAGGGATCGGTGACGAAGCGGGGCTGCCAGATCCAAGGCAAGGCGTACCAGGTCGGCGAAACCGTGGCCGCGACCAGCGGTCCCTGCATGCGTTGCTCGTGAGTATCGTTCGAAAGAACATCCGGAATCTAAAGGAGCCATTACACTACCGCAAACAAACTCGCACTTTTTCCTGTTTGACAGTTTGCCAAACTCGCAAACAATGCAAAATGTATGCAGGCTGACATTTGTACAAACAAATCCAGGCAAACTGTCAAAAAGTGCGGGTTTGTTTGTTTGTTTGTTTACTTAAGTCTCAACAGGAAACTAACCTCAAAATCTTTCTCTTTCTAGATGCGGCGGCGACGGCCAGATGAAGTGCGAACCGAAGGCGTGCAGTCCGGAACCGATGCTGCAGCAGATGATTGCCGTGGCGGCGTCCCGAAGGAGATGAAGCGACTAGAGATCCGAGTGAGAGCGCGTATGAGAACGAAACTGGTGTATGAGAGCGAGAGCGCGTGCGAGATTAACCGCGAGAGATTGCACGAACGCGAATACAAGTTAGGATGTAATCTCAAGTTAGAAACCTTTTTTTTCAAAAGAAACCGAGCAGATGGCGCGAGATCCGGCGAGGCGCCACCCCCTCTCGCAGTGACGAGTAGCGAAACTAGCGCGAAGAGACATCACCAAGAAAACAAAGTAGCTCATTTGTTTTTTTTTCCAAAAGACTTGAACGCACACAAACAAACCAACTCACTTACACAACTACAGAAGTACGCACACGAACACACACGCAAACAAACAGATCAGTATAGCCGAGACAACGATTTCTAGCAAAGGCTCACTTGATTGACGGCGGCCATGTTGGACAATATGGCCGCCTTCGATTGGGTGAGCGCTAATTCCTTTTTTTCGTGTATAGAAAAATTCTTTCAAATCGACAATTTTACACAAAAAAAACACACAACCTATTAGGAGATGAATGTCACAACAAAAAGTAAACAAAAACAATGCCAGATAGTGGTCGTCGTGTCTCATACAATTACTTCTAGTCTCTCTGTTTTACATTTTTAATAGAAGGAATGGAAGAAGGAAGAATACACACCTTACACACACACACACACATACACACAAATTGACTCAAATCGCCGAAATCTTGTCTTTATGTAGTTGTTTGCTTCTAGGAACGTGATGAAAGCTAAATTTTTTGACATTTCACAAACGCACACGAAAAAAACATCGAAATGACGTAGCCCTCAACGCTCTTGTAAGTGTAAATTCTAACCTCAACGTGAATGTTATTTCTTTATTGTACGAATATGAATATGCATTTCCGTTTTTTACGTGTTAAATTCATTGATTTTTGACGGTAGCATCGTGTAGAATTCGAGGAGCATCGACTCGCCCCTCGTGTCACTTTTCCAAACCACGTTCAAAACGAAAAACAATAGATTTGCTTAGTTTTGTCGACAAACACACTCACACCAACACACATTAAGACGAACGCGACGAGCCAAGCGTGTAGGAATGTTAGGATTAAACAATGGAACGCCCCCTGCGAACCTGACGAGACCAATACTAACACATTCAAACACACTCCGGGTGACAGCCAGTTGATGAACAATGAATTTCTTGCAAGGTGCGGGCCGATCAAGGTTGGCCTTGCAACCAATTCATTAAAATTTGACGATGTTACCAGCAGTGTCAGTCCCGCTTAAGTAGAGAGAGAGATACCACTAACACGAATACACTCACGCACACACACATGTCCCACAACCACAATCGACGAAGAATGATGTGATATTTTGTAACTTTTAAACAAACGAAAAAAAAACAACCAATTTCGGGCCAAACATTCCAAGTATCAAACTGACAGTGCCGACCTTCGGTCGGTGGACCCCCCGTTCATGTTTTGACAGCAGCTGTCAAAAATTTACCTTTTTCCGACTCTCTGGTCGTCTCTCTCTTTGTTTTTCTTACACTCTGACACTTTAACACACGTACACAACTACACAAATGAGGACTTTTTTTTGCGATTAGAAATTCCCCGGGGGGCGAGCAGAGAGCGTGAAAGATGTAAATATTACTTATTTATAATGGAATGATGAGAAGGAAAGCAGCGGTTGGAAAGGGAAGTAGAGAGCGAAAACAAAATGGCGGACGCAGCGTAGGGTTTTAAACTTTGTTTTGCCAATTAAACAGAGGGAAAACAAAAGGTGATCGAAGGTTTTTTTTCGGAGAAAGACATATTATGTAATTGACAAGGAGAAAAAGAATCGGAAAAAGCTCAAAAAAATTAAAACGCAGAAAAAGAGAGTATTTTTTATCTTAGTTTATGTGTTTCTGTCACTTCTTTTTTATATTTGTATATTTGCCATAATTTTAATCAGTTTAAACAAAAATATTCAGAATGCAACATTTCAAAAGAATTTGGAAGGAAACGCGTATAAAGAGTTAAGCAATATTCAAATTTAGGAAAGTTCCCTTCCCGAAAACGAAAAAAAGACGTAACACGCTAAAGCAAAAAGAAATAAAAAAAGAAAACAAGCGGTAGCAACGTGAAGGCGCGAGTATTGACTATCGATTTAAATGTATTACTTAGCTATTAATTTAATCAAAGCAACCCATGCATTATTGTAGAACAAAAGCAGTTGGAAAAAAACGAGAAAGGCACGCACTCAAAAACATCCCCTCTCACGAACACACACAAACTCCCAAACAACAACAAAAATGACAGATAGCAAACGACTGAGAAAAGGTCGCAAAAAAATCACACTCTAAATTAATGTCAGTACGTTTTCAGTGTATAAAATTGAACTTCAAATCAAACTGGAAAATCATCCAAAATAAGAAAAACTAAAACGAAAAATGTAGGTGCAAAACGAAAGAAAGGTGAGAAAAGAGAAAGAGAGAGAGTTAGGAAGTGAACCAGAGTGACATTAGCTCGCCCGTGCTGTTGTTTCTCTCGCTCATGCACTGAGAGAAAACGACACGTGCAAAACAAGAGAGAAAGAGATTCTTATCGTCGTGTTTACTAACACTGACAGTGGGCTGACAGCTGAGTGGAGGCCCACTTTAATCCCACTCTTTTTTGTGTTTATTTTATTCAGAGATGTACTTAGGTGACACTCGTAGTCTTTTTTTGTTTTTAACACAATGAAAAAAAAAACCAGTCAATTTTACTAAACAAACAAAACGCGGATAGACACTGTGAAAACGACTCACGCCAAGTTTTCCTTAAATTATTATCACTGGGATAAAACAGGGAAGGACAGGTTTGACCTTTCCTCTTTTATCTCTTCACAGCCAGAGATGACCCTCTTCCTGTGTCTATCCCTTAGTCGTTTATGAGCAAACATTTTTTTTAAGCAATTTAATTTAACAAACAAACCTCTCCACCACATTTGGAGCGATTGGAGCGCCATCAGGAGAAGCCACGGCACGGCTGCGACCACAAATCTTGCTCGAGTTCAACAAAAAAAACAAAAACAATGATAAATTATAAATTAAAAACAAGGTAGACAGCAGAAAAAGATTCCACAGAGCCTCAGAAAATAAAGCGAAAGTCGGTAAAGCAGCAGAATCCACTGGAACGTGAAGCAGGACGGTGTTCAAAATACAGCTGTAACGAAAATACGTACTTTCGGAAGTAGTAAACGTTCAAGTGGAAATATACCAACTACCGGGAAGAAAAATAAAACCTGCAAAAGAGGAATAAAATCACACGTGGAACCGAGGAGAAAGAGAGAGAGGAAAAGCAAGAATAAAAAATCAGGATATTTTTAAGTGTCCTTTTATACTGAAATAAAATTTTTACGTAAAAATTGAATAAAAAATAAAGCTAGTGTTTGTTTTGTCCAGATATCCGAAATATCATTACACCACAGATTTAGACAAACAGACTTAAATGAATTTTCAAATCCAAAAATCAAACATTTATTTGTCATGTTTTGTCATGTTTTGTCATGTTTTGTCATGTTTTGTCATGTTTTGTCATGTAATGTAATTTTTGTAATTTTTGTCATTTTTGTAATTTTTGCAATATTTGCAATTTTTGCAATTTTTGCAATTTTTGCAATTTTTGTAATTTTTGTCATTTTGGTCATTTTGGTCATTTTGGTCATTTTGGTCATTTTGGTGGTTTTCGTCATTTTGGTCGTTTTCGTCATTTTGGTCATTTTGGTCGTTTTCGTAGTTTTCGTCATTTTGGTCATTTTGGTCATTTTGGTCATTTTGGTCATTTTGGTCATTTTGGTCATTTTGGTCGTTTTCGTCGTTTTCATCGTTTTCGTCATTTTCGTCATTTTGGTAATTTTGGTCGTTATCGTCATTTTGGTCATTCTGGTCATTTTGGTCATTTTGGTCATTTTGGTCATTTTGGTCATTTTGGTCATTTTGGTCATTTTGGTCATTTTGGTCATTTTGGTAATTTTGGTCATTTTGGTCATTTTGGTCATTTGGTCATTTTGGTCATTTTGGTCATTTTGGTCATTTTGGTCATTTTGGTCATTTTGGTCATTTTGGTCATTTTGGTCATTTTGGTCATTTTGTCATTTTGGTCATTTTGGTCATTTTGGTCATTTTGGTCATTTTGGTCATTTTGGTCATTTTGGTCATTTTGGTCATTTTGGTCATTTTGGTCATTTTGGTCATTTGGTCATTTTGGTCATTTTGGTCATTTTGGTCATTTTGGTCATTTTCGTCATTTTCGTCATTTTCGTCATTTTCGTCATTTTCGTCATTTTGGTCATTTTGGTCATTTTGGTCATTTTGGTCATTTTGGTCATTTTGGTCATTTTGGTCATTTTGGTCATTTTGGTCATTTTGGTCATTTTGGTCATTTTGGTCATTTTGGTCATTTTGGTCATTTTGGTCATTTTGGTCATTTTGTCATTTTGGTCATTTTGGTCATTTTGGTCATTTTGGTCATTTTGGTCATTTTGGTCATTTTGGTCATTTTGGTCATTTTGGTCATTTTGGTCATTTTGGTCATTTTAGTCATTTTGGTCATTTTGGTCATTTTGGTCATTTTTGTCATTTTGGTCATTTTGGTCATTTTGGTCATTTTGGTCATTTTGGTCATTTTGGTCATTTTGGTCATTTTGGTCATTTTGGTCATTTTGGTCATTTTCGTCATTTTGGTCATTTTGGTCATTTTGGTCATTTTGGTCATTTTGGTCATTTTGGTCATTTTGGTCATTTTGGTCATTTTGGTCATTTTGGTCATTTTGGTCATTTTGGTCATTTTGGTCATTTTGGTCATTTTGGTCATTTTGGTCATTTTGGTCATTTTGGTCATTTTGGTCATTTTGGTCATTTTGGTCATTTTGGTCATTTTGGTCATTTTGGTCATTTTGGTCATTTTGGTCATTTTGGTCATTTTGGTCATTTTGGTCATTTTGGTCATTTTAGTCATTTTGGTAATATTTATCATTTTATTCATTTTGGTCATATGGGTCATATGGGTCATTTGTCATTTTGGTCATTTTCGTCATTTTCGTCATTTTGGTAATTTTTGTCATTTTGGTTATTTTCGTCATTTTGGTCATTTTATCCATTTTGGTCATTTTGGTCATTTTGGTCATTTTGGTCATTTTGGTCATTTTGGTCATTTTTGTCATTTTGGTCATTTTGGTCATTTTGGTCATTTTGGTCATTTTGGTCATTTTGGTCATTTTGGTCATTTTGGTCATTTTGGTCATTTTGGTCATTTTGGTCATTTTGGTCATTTTGGTCATTTTGGTCATTTTCGTCATTTTCGTCATTTTCGTCATTTTCGTCATTTTCGTCATTTTCGTCATTTTGGTCATTTTGGCCATTTTGGTCATTTTGGTCATTTTCGTCATTTTCGTCATTTTGGTCATTTTGGTCATTTTGGTCATTTTCGTCATTTTGGTCATTTGGGCCTTTTAGGTCATTTTGGTCATTTTCGTCATTTTCGTCATTTTCGTCATTTGGGCCTTTTAGGTCATTTTGGTCATTTTGGTCATTTTGGTCATTTTCGTCATTTTCGTCATTTTGGTCATTTGGGCCTTTTAGGTCATTTTGGACATTTTGGTCATTTGGGCCATTAGGTCATTTTGGTCATTTTTGTCAATTTGTCATTTTTGTCATTTTTGTCATTTTTGTCATTTTTGTCATTTTTGTCATTTTTGTCATTTTTGTCATTTTTGTCATTTTTGTAATTTTTGTTATTTTTGTCATTTTTGTCATTTTTATAATTTTTGTCATTTTTGTCATTTTTGTCATTTTGGTCATTTTGGTCATTTTGGTCATTTTATCCATTTTGGTCATTTTAGTCATTTTGGTAATATTTATCATTTTATTCATTTTGGTTATTTTGGTCATTTTTGGGCCTTTGGGCCATTTGGGCCTTTGGGCCATTTGGGCCTTTTAGGTCATTTTGGTCATTTTGGTCATTTTCGTCATTTTCGTCATTTTCGTCATTTGGGCCTTTTAGGTCATTTTGGTCATTTTGGTCATTTTGGTCATTTTCGTCATTTTCGTCATTTGGGCCTTTTAGGTCATTTTGGACATTTTCGTCATTTTGGTCATTTGGGCCATTAGGTCATTTTGGTCATTTTTGTCATTTTTGTCATTTTTGTCATTTTTGTCATTTTTGTCATTTTTGTCATTTTTGTCATTTTTGTCATTTTTGTCATTTTTGTCATTTTTGTCATTTTTGTCATTTTTGTCATTTGATAAGTTCAGTGCTTCTGGGGACGCGCAGTCCTGTTTTTTCGTGATAATTTTCGTCTCTTTTGTGTCGCTATTTGTGTGCATGGGGTGATTGGGCATAATAATTGAATAATGCCTTCATAAGTGCAGTGCTTCTGGGGACGCGCAGTCCTGTTTTTTCGCGATAATTTTCGTCTCTTTTGTGTCGCTATTTGTGTGCATGGGGTGATTGGGCATAATAATTGAATAATGCCTTCATAAGTGCAGTGCTTCTGGGGACGCGCAGTCCTGTTTTTTCGCGATAATTTTCGTCGTAAATGATCGTAAAAATTTATTCCAACTTTCAGTTTTAGTATTAATTCATCAATCTATCGATTTTATGAAGAGTAAAGCGTCATTTATTTACTATTTTTGAAATTTGCTCGCGTTATCTAAATTGTACAAACAGTAAAAATATATTGATAAGTCCAGCCCATAGCGCTACTGCTCGGTTGGCACGCGTTCGATTAAAACAAACTTTTTAAATAATCAATTATTTATCTTTCCGCAGCCGGCTGCCTAAGATTTAAAATTTCAACCGATAAACAAAATGCTCATGGTCACATCACTGCCACTCGTGAATCCTGACCTCATACCCATCTACTAACCCCCTCAAAACTCATGTGATACTTTGTCGGAGAAGCAGTCGATTGGGCGGTCTCTATCACTCAAGTATCGGACTAACATTCCCATCCACTTCCCCGTGACTCTACCACTGGTCGTGGCCGGCGCCGGTATTGATCAGCATGATAGGGGCCTTTGAGAAGTTGCGAAGCGAGGAAAGATAGCACCCACTTATCTTCCACGGCTCGTGGATGTAACTTCTGGAGGTCCTGGTCAATAACGGAGTAGCAACTGCGGGTGGGCACCTATACTTATGCTTATGCTTTTTTTTTTGTCATTTTTGTCATTTTTGTCATTTTTGTCATTTTTGTCATTTTTATCATTTTTGTCATTTTTGTCATTTTTGTCATTTTGGTCATTTTTGTCATTTTGGTCATTTTTGTCATTTTTGTCATTTTTGTCATTTTTGTCATTTTTGTCATTTTTGTCATTTTTGTCATTTTTGTCATTTTTGTCATTTTTGTCCTTTTTCATTTTGGTCATTTTGGTCATTTTGGTCATTTTCGTCATTTTCGTCATTTTCGTTATTTTCGACATTTCCGTCATTTTCGTCATTTTCGTCATTTTGGTCATTTTGGTCATTTTGGTCATTTTCGTCATTTTCGTCATTTTCGTCATTTTCGTCATTTTCGTCATTTTCGTCATTTTGGTCATTTTGGTCATTTTGGTCATTTTGGTCATTTTGGTCATTTTGGTCATTTTGGTCATTTTGGTCATTTTGGTCATTTGGTCATTTGGTCATTTTGGTCATTTTGGTCATTTTGGTCATTTTGGTCATTTTGGTCATTTTGGTCATTTTGGTAATATTTATCATTTTGGTCATTTTGGTCATTTTGGTCATTTTGGTCATTTTGGTCATTTTGGTCATTTTGGTCGTTTTGGTCATTTTGGTTGTTTTCGACATTTTGGTCATTTTGGACATTTTGGTCATTTTGGTCATTTTGGGATTTTTTTGTAATTTTGTTCATTATGAAGGGAGAGATGAGTGTTGACCCTACAATTTCAATCTGCTTCCATTTTACGGTACTGCGAAAAAGCTCAAGCTTCAGCGAAATGTGCGAAAGCATTGAGTTGTGCTTTCGAAGAAAAAACTCGAAAAAGCTCTGCGCACGCAACCGCAAGCTTTCGCTTGACCTGGTTGCCAGAATAACTGAAATTAATTTTTGAAGAATATTATTTGTTGCATTCCTTCTTTCAAAAAAACAAATAAAACACCACACTTGTATTCAGTAAAAAATGCATGAAATTTTATTGAATCTCACGGTTTTACAGAAGTGAAATAGATCTCTTCCCCTAGCATTGATTTGCATGTACCTCCCTCTTTGCTTCTTCTTTGCTCAATAGTTTTCCACCAAACGATTTTCAATAATTAATTACTTTACTTGAAAGGGGGAGCTTGTCCCCCCCCTCCCGTACTGTCGACTGTCGTATTGTTTGTTTTATTTGTATTCCAGTTGTTGTCTACAAGTTATTATTATTTAAGTTTTTATGAAAGAAAAAAAATCATTAGGATTGATTTGCGCTGTTTTTTTTACTGTTTCATGTTTTTGATGGATCCATGATGATGCTTTTTGAGTAAGGAAATTAAATCTTTTTAATTCTCTAATTTTTAATTATTCTTCTATCAAAATTTGAAAGTCTACTAAATTTACTAAATTTGAAGTAGAAATAAATCAATAGCGAGTAACAAAACAAATGCAATAATTGTCAAACTAAGTACTTGATTATCCTTGATTTTCGCCAAAACTGATTGTTTAAAGCACTAAAAGTACGCTACAAACTTTGATTACTTCCAAGCAAAAATGCGAATCGATTGACTGTGTGATTTTATTTCAGTGTATTTTGCATGCCTTTTATTTGTTTTATTTATTCTTTAATTTCTTCAAGAAGACTAACTACTAACTGGAAAGGAGAATGATTTATGATTAACTTTTTTTTTCTTTCTTTTTTCATTTATAATTTTCGGTAAGAGAAAAATGTTTGGCCTTTCTTTTGGTCTGTTTTCTTTTTTTTTTGTTTTCGTTTTCTTAATATTTTTCTCTCCTTAATTCCCAGAAAAAAATTAAAGCGATTTAATCAATTGCTGTCCATCTAACTACCAGTGTGTGTGTCGCCCCCCGTTCATTGTTTTGAAATAAACAACAAAAATACAATATTTACACCATCCAACGCCACAACTGACATTTCTCCCAGTGAGTGACATTTATGAAATGTGACAAAGTGTGTTTAAACTAAGTGATTTTTTTTAAACAAAATTAGCCAGCATTGTTTGCGAGTGTGTTTATTTTGTTTTGTTTCAAAACAAAAGTGTGCGTAAGTGTTTCTTTTTGTTGTTGTTGTTGGCAATCGTTTTGACAGCTGTCAGCTGTCAAACGATGCGCTGGCGTTAGGTTTCTCAAATTAATGTCGGCGAATGCGGAATGAGTTTTTTTATTTTCAAAAGCGATTTGCGGGTGCGTAAAATAGTATCACAAAAGTACAAATTTGTATGTTTAATTCTGTTTTCTTTTTTGTTTACTTTAAATATATTCAATAAGTTGTGTTTTATATCGTAAAGATGAAACGACTATGTCCTAAAGATCGGTAAAATATTGTTTGTGCTTTCATGTGTGTTCTTTTTTTTGCATATTTTTTACTCATCAACTTTGCGTTCACTTGTTTTGGACTTGTACATTTGAAAGTAGTTTGCACGGGTTGCTTTGCTTCTTTTGTTTTGGAACTTTCATTGAAGGTTACAAAAATCGGTGAATCTTGTGGTTAAAACTCACGTTCTGCTAAACATGCTCCTGTTCTGCGTGTATAAAAACGAAATCGCCGCCAAGCTTTGCCATAAAACGACAAAGCCGAGCCTGCTTCGATCTGCTGCTCCAACAAATCGCGGGTGTCTGTGTTTGTGAGTATGTGTTAGTGACAATTGTTGCTATGAGACCTCCCACTTTGGCTGTTTCCTCCACAAATTTATCCACACCTAGTTTAATACGTCAAGAGTTTTAAGTTTGTTTTGCTTAGTTTCTACGCTTTAATGACTTCTCTTCCACCAAAATTCGTACCCTAAATAGTTTTACTTTCTGCTTTGCGTTAATAGTTTGACGTTTAAGAGTTTGAATGGGAGTAAAAACCAACATTTAAGGGTGTGCTCGTGAAATGCTTGAATGTGCGGGTGTGATTTGTATGAGTGTGTGTTCGACAATATGATTTCATTACTTTTGTTTTCTGAAAGACTTTGAATTTAAAAGGCTAGATGGAGGATCTAAACTGCTCATGACATTAAGGTGTGACTGGGTGCGTTATTAAACAGGAAAGGTGCAGGGATAGGTTGAACAATTAATTCCACTATTTTTAAGAATATTTTCTTTCTGTTAGATTTAATAAGCTCTGAAGACAGTGGAGTAGAAGCAAATGCTCGCAAGGTAAATTTGTCTGCCTTTACTCAACTGAAGTCAGAATGTTACTACTAATTCTTACGTCTTATTCGATGTGATCGGAAAAAAATTAAAACGTTAATTTGAGTTTAGAATATTCGCGTATGCTTTAATGCAGTTTCGATGGCAAAATATTGTATGACTTTTGAAGCATGTATGAATTCAGAGCTGTTTAAAGTGTGATTAATATTTTTTTTCTTTTACTCGATAAACCCTGTTGACTATAATTTCTCCTACACCTTTGCCAATTTCGTGAAAGTTTGTATTTGTATTCCCTAATTGACCGCACCGACCGAAGTCGGTCGATTTGTTAAAGCAATTTCGTTTCCAATTGTCAAATATCAACAGCTGACAGCTGTGTCAGCTTTCCCGTCTCTTTATCAAATGCCAATGTGTAAAACTTATACTTGCCCTTAATCCTACCAATATTTGCTCCGGTGAGAGAGACTTGTTTTTAATTTTGATATTCGTATTCTAGCAACTTATTTGATCAGAAACTTCTACTTTTCCGGCCAACCTGCCATTCTAAATCGGGTTTGCTCAATAAACAGTCTTTAAGAATTACACCTGCTACTAACTCTTCTCTCTCTAGTTGGATTTTCCCTTGTTTTATTTTCTTTTTGTTTACCAAATTCTTCTAATAAGCTTACTTGTTGCCCTTTTTCCAATTGAAATCTGGTTTGACCTTAACTAATGTATCCAGCAATGATATGCGGTGAAACTACCCCAAACAGAAAAACCTAAGCAGAAATGGACTGTCAGTTGGTGACTAATTTTTACGCAAACTCGTGTGGGAAAGTGGGTAATTTTTATACAAAAGTTCTGTCTGTTCCGATTAGCGTGTATAAAAATACTTTCTTGACTGTAAGTTTCATGTTTTGTTTTCTGGTTTCTATACTTTTGTAAGATATTGGTTTAGGTTTTAAGTTTCTGCTTTGTTTGTTCTTTACAATATAATCTCTTCAACAGTAAATGTGTGTGCGCGATTCAGTTTACAGTTTAATTTCCTTTGAAAGGTACTATTTTTTATCATTTTATTAACTTCTCCCTCCGCTCTTCCCCTTTTTGTTTTGTTTCTTGCTTTCACGATCGAATTTAGTTGGTTCTAATCAGTACAAAATATATAGCATCTACTGATCCAATAAATATATTATTTTGTTTTGCTTCATAGTTTTGCATTTTGCCCCAAAACATAAAACTAACTTAGTTGTTCCGATTACTTTTTTTATAATAATTTTAAACTTTTTTTCCCTATAAAATAGATACTGCTTTGCTGATTTTTAAAAACTGGTTTCTCTTAAATGTGTCTTTTTTTGTTTTTAAATAGGATTAGCGTTTGCCAATGTATTTTCGCTGCGCTTCAGCAGCTCAGCTTAATTTCAACAACAGGACAGAATATACATACGAAACAGGTACAAAATACGAGTAAGTAGCACGAATCACCTAGCGTTTCTTCTTGTGTTGTTCTTTGTTCTGTTCCTCACTGTAGCAAATCGTTCTTTACCGAAAAATAACTGTCATTATCAATTTGAAACTTTTTTTCTATAATTATATTTTAAGCGTTAAAATTGGCAACACTGCTTTAAATGACAAATTAAAATCTCTCAATTAAAATCTTAACGAAAAATTAGTGAAATCGAACCAAAGCTTACGTACGGGTGGCATCCATAATTGGATCCTTATATTTCATTAGGGAACATAACTTTTGTAAACAAGAGTGTATTTATTTCACTTAAATGACATACAAACAAACAAACAGCGTTTGACAGTTTGCCAAACGCGCAAACAAGACAAAATGTATGCATGCTGACGTTTCTGCAAACAAAAGTTGGCGAACTGTCAAAATGTGCGAGTTTGTTCGTTTGTTTGCCCTAGTCTAATGCCTCCTTTATGGTTTGAAAAGGATACACTCTTGTTTACAAAAGTAATGTGCCCTAATGAAATGGATGGCATGAACTATTCCTTCACGCGCGTTCAAAATCAATCAGTTTTCGTCAGAAGCACACCTACTCAAGGAGGTATTAGACTATGACGAACAAACAAAAAAACTCACACTTTTTGACAGTTCCGCAGTTTGCCTGCTTTGTTTGTTTGCCTGCATTTGTTTGGAGAAACGTCAGTCTGCAAACATTTTGCGTTGTTTGCGAGTATGCCAAACTGTCAAACTGGCAAGCAGGGGGTAGCGAAGAAGCCGCCATCTTGGAAGATCAGAAAACAAATTCTGAGAATCAGAATAAACATATTACTATGGTAAAAACAAGTGTGTTAACCTGGTTGAACTTAACAGTCCCATGCAAAAATGTAAAAGCAAACTGAAAAATGTGTAACTCCGATTCTCAGTGTACAGACGCACTGTTTGTTCGACCAATCACTTTTTCCGATACATACCGATTTTCAGCCAAATATTGGAATTGAATCTCCATTAATATGATAGAAAATGCCATCAGCAACACAACTCAAGTGAATTTTTCATTAATTTATCGTTTAAATTGCGAAAAACTTGAAAATGATAAACCAAATTATTGATTTGTTATTGGCTACCATTTTACAGCTAGTGCATTTGTTCTGGGCTCTCATTTGACAACCGTGTTTGCTTTTGTCGAAATAGTGTTGCCATCCCTAATACGATAAAGTGCGAGTTTGTTTTTTTGTTTGTCATAGTCTAATACCTCCTTCATAAATGAGTAAATCAAGCAAAACAATGTAAAGGGGCTTTCTGATGTAAACATCCACTGACGTGAGCAGGATAAACTCTTTGTTTACAAGCTCACATTGGCCCCTTTACATGGTTTTGCTTGAAATTTCCCTACCTCTGTCAGATTTGAGAGAAAAAAAAATGTCGCTCAATACTCAAAGAAAATTGAGTTTGATACATCCAGATTTGAGTGAAATGTAATCAAATTAGACAGATGCCCTATTTACTCATGTTTGAGTTGGTGCGGTTTTAACGAAAGCTGAATTATTTTGAACGTACAAATTTTTACTCTGATTATTTACGTCAAAATCAATTCTACCCAAGAATTTTGTTGTGAATTAGAACACGGTGACTTTAACCGAAGCATAAGTTCCCGACTAAGGAATAAGTCCGTATTGACATCTAATAGGGCGAATCAGTGGATGTAAACAAACAGTCTATCCCACATGCTCTAGTGACAGTTCACGTTGAGTAAGAAAGAGATAGGCTGTTTGTTTACATCTACGGATTCGTCCTAATGAAAAGTTAATACGGGAGTTATGAAAGCTTTTTTCACTAATTTTAATTTTTGAGTGAATCTCACCCGAATTTGGATTATTTATACTAGAAATTTGAGTGAAAATCATCTATACTCGAAAATAATTCAACCAAGCGTAATTAAATCGTCAGAAATCTCAGTCTCAAAAATGAGTTGTTTTTAATGAACGTCGAGTTTTGTTTTTAACAAAAACTGTAATCTGAAATCTGACATTTGGAATCTGTCAATCTTTTGTTTGTAAGGGCACAAACAATCAAAATCACCTGGTTTTCGTCCAAACCGAACCTACTCAAAAATGAGTTAATGAGGCAAATGTCAAATTTGAGTGAATTCACAGATCTAACATTTACTCATTTCTGATTTTTTTCGTTTTGACGAGAGCGGAGTGATTTGAAATGAGAGTGCTGGGTTAAAACATTTTGTTTTGTTTATTTCCGCAGTGTTGCCAAATAAAATAACTTTTTAAAACGATGATCTGAAGATCGAATTGAAAGAAATTTAAAATTCACAGTTTTCCATTAATAGCACCTAGAGAACGTTGTGAAAGTAAATAATTCTATGAAATTTTAACCGACTTTCCAATGTAAAATCTCCCTACCCTTTCTCCACCCTCTAAATTTGTGCTTTTTTGTTTCCGTCGTCCAATAGGCTTATGTTTTCTTTTCCCTCCTTTCCCAGGTCAAGAAAAGGTCTTTTCATCAAAGTTCGTTTTGTTTTTGGTTATGTTGGTAACTAGAGTTTGATTTTTGTTTAATTCATTCCAAATATTTCACTACAACTTTTCCTCTCTTTTATTTCTCCTTGTTTTGCAAAATATTCAACACACATAGTTTGTGTGTTTCACGGTAGTTCCATACAACATTTAACATTTTAGAGCTTGAATTGTTAAGTTTACGCGTGTGTGTTTGTGTGTGTCACAACAATATACGATTAAAAACATCCAAAATGGTTTTTTCTTGTTTTGGGGGGATTGGAACTTAAATATTACCACGTGTTTTTTTTCTTGCTCACATCTGGATTCCGAAACAAACGTCACAACTAGATTTCACATCGAAAAGTTCTCACGCGCGCGCGCCATCTCACGCTCACTAGGCAAACTAGATCTCACGCACTCACTCGCCCACTCACTTATCTAGACAAATTCTAGGTCACTCCCAGGCATCATCGAGATATCGACGGCCACCGAGTCACCACGTGACACCGGCGACGGCACCATCAGAATCGGGTGCCGCTCGGGGTCCCGCGGGGAGGACACCACCGACGACGTTGCCGTCGGTGCCACACTCCCGGAACTGCGCCGCGTCCGGCCGGAGGAGCGACGCGCTCCGCCGGCGATGGCCACCTCCGCGATATCGTCGCTGATTACCGTGCTCTGCCGAGGGGAGAGCCCTAGCTAGTTGAATCAGGAGTCCACCAGGACGTGCCATCGTGTCACCAGCTCCGAGCGAGGGTTCATCGCGTCCCGCATGTCGCCCCAGTGGCCGTTCTCCTCCGGGCCGCTCGAGTTGAGCCCGAGGCTGAACCAGCCGACCATCTCGTTGCGCTTCATGTTGCGCTTGGCGTACACCGACACCATCAGCGTGACGTCGTTCAACTGGAATAAGGCCACCTGGCGGCGGGTATGGGGAAAGGTTAGTTCGTGGGAGTTTGGGATCGCTTGATTCTAGCTTACCTGAAAGATAAACGTCTCCTTGAACAGCGGATTCGGTTGGCCCCGTCGCGTTGACGTTTTGGCCCGCGCCATCTCCTGGCCCATGCTGCTCACCAGACACAGCTTAACGTACGTGTCGGGGACCTTGTTCAGCGCCAGGTTCCGGAACTGACTGCCCTTCACAATCTGAAATCGTAAGGTTAAGCTAGCGGTTCAGAGATGGCGCCCCGATCGGCTTACCTCAACTGTCAACCGTCCGGTAGTGCCGTTGTAGCCCAGGCCAAGCAGCAGCTCCGGAACTCCTCCGTGCTGCATGGACGTCGTCGAGCCCGTACTGTCCGACCGTGCCAAACTGAGCAGGTCGCTCGTGGAACCGGTGTTCTGCGGAGAGGAATCGTGAGTATCAAATCTTCTATGTGTCTCAAAATACCATACCGTCGAGTTAGCCCTCGGCTCCAGCGGCAACCACAGGTTCGTCTCCAGCTCCAGGTCGATGTTGGCGAAGCTGACGATCGCCTCCCCGATCAACCGCTCCCGGCGCATCCGCTCGCAGCCGTACACCCGGATGCGCAGCCCCATCGAGTTGACCTCCTCCGGGTTGACCCGGTGCAGCAGGAAGCTCTCCATAAACTGCGGGTTCTCGCCGGAGCGGATCTTGGTCTTGTGCTTCTGCTTCTTGCTGGGCAGCATCAGCAGGCGCACCTGGGTGTGGGTCGTCGACTGACTGCTGGCCTTCGTTGTCGCGGTCGTCGAGGCGGACGTCGATGTTTCCACAGGAACGGGCGGGTTACGGGACGGAATTCCTCGCGCCTGCAGCACGTGCACCGTCATCTTGCGCATCGGTGCGTCGTACAGCAGGGACACCTCCAGCACGCCGTTCGGACTGCTGGTCGAGGTTGGACTCTCCGGTCCCGGGCCGATCGTACCGGAGTCCGACTTGAGCGACTTCAGGTCACTGGTGTCGAACAGCGGCTCTTGCGAAAGAACCACGATGCACTGCAATAGACAATCCTTAAGTAAACCCAACTGATCTACAACCTCCCAAAAACTCATCACTCACGTCTTGATTGCTGTTGATGTCCGGCACGTCCTCCAAACTGTCCTGATGCTGCACCGGCAGCCGCCCATACTTCCCATTGTTGTTCACCTTACCTTCCTCCTCCTTCAACGGACTAATCGACGAGCTCCCCCTCTGTCCACCACTTGCCGACGGCAAGATCAACCTCCGATCCTTCTTCTCCCCACCCACCAAACCCGTATTACTCTCGACCGACGCCTCCACCGAGCTGTTCGAGCTGCACTCGCTGCTCGAGTGCGGCATCCCGATCTTGCCACGCTCCGCCAGCGCCAACGGATCCCTCGATCCCGAACTCCCATGATGATGATGATGGTGGTGGTGGCGGTGACTATGCTTGCGCTCCTTCCGACTCCCGCCGCCGGTGTCCTCCGTCGGTGGCGCCGCTCCGATGGTGATGTGCTGCAGGTTCGACACTAGATCCGGATCTAGCGAGCCCAGCCCACCGGCCCCGTACCGGGACAGCTGGCCGCCGCTGCCGCTGTGTAGCGAGCAGGACTGCTGCAGCTTCAGCCGGCGCAGGATCTCCTCCTCCGAGTCGGAGCTGGAGTGGCCGTCGTACGCGAAGCGACTTCCTACAAGGGGGGTGGGATGAAACAGTTTTGAAGTTAGTTCGTTAGTTTTGAAGAATTGTATAGCAATATTGTGAAGAGAGGGGGAGGGAACTGTGAGGGCGTAGCCTTGAAGTACAGTGTGAAAATTTTCGTTCTCAGATATTTTTGGTTGTACCGGGCAACAATCAAATTGTCTGCAGATCCATTATGCTATGCTATGCTATGCTATGCTATGCTATGCTATGCTATGCTAGTGAAACGCCATCTAGTTTTTGAATCAAGTACTCAGCATCTGTTAAAATGTAGACTACAGTGCCTTCTAGCTGTCAATAGATGAGCAGTTCTCTACGAAATCGATCTTTTTTATTAATTTTAATTTTTGTATTTTTAAATCTGGCAGAAACTTTTTTGGTGCCTTTGGTTTGCCCAAAGAAGCCATTTTGCATCATTTGTTTGTAATTTTCCATACAAATTTGGCAGCTGTCCATACAAAAATGATGCATGAAAATTCAAAAATCTGTATCTTTTAAAGGATTTTTTGATAGATTTGGTGTCTTCGGCAAAGTTATAGGTATGGATTAGGACTACACTGAAAAAAATGATACACGGTTAAACAAATTTGGTGATTTTTAATTTAACTTTTTGTCACTAAAACTTGATATGCAAAAAAACACTATTTTAATTTTTTTTATTTTTTGATATGGGGGGACATCAAATGCAAACTTTTCAGACATTTCCAGGTTGTGTTAAAAAACTTTGAACGAGTTATGAATTTTTTAATCAGTACTGATTTTTTTAAATCAAAATATTTGTCGCAAAAATTTTCCAACTTCATTTTTTGATGTAAAATCAAATTTGCAATCAAAAAGTACTATATTGAAATTTCGATAAAGTGCAACGTACTCAAGTTAAAGTCATTTTAAGAAACTTTTTTGAAAATAGCCGCAGTTTTTCATTTTTTAAATAAGTGCACATGTTTGCCCACTCTTGAAAAAAATATTTTAGAAAAGCTTTTCTATATTTTGCTTTTTTGAACTTTTTTGATACGACCCTTAATTTTTAAATCAAGACTAACATTTTAAAAGGGTGTAATATTGAATGTTTGGCCCATTTGAAATGTTAGTCTCGATTTCAAATTTTTGAAAATATTTTTTTCGAAAAGATAGAAAAAATTCACGAATGTTTCGAATTTTAACATTGTAAATCGGACCATTAGTTGCTGAGATATCGACATTAGAAAATGGTAGGTTGTTTGGATGAGAATCAGAAAACATCAATTTTCCTGTTTTTAAACCTTTGCATGGCAATTTCTCAGCAACTAAGGGTCGTATCAACAAAGTTCAAAGAAGCAAAATATAGAGAATTTTCTCAGCTTTTCAACAATATTTTTTTCAAAAGTGGGCAAACATGTGCACTTATTTGAAAAAATGAAGAACTGCGACTATTTTCAAAAAAGTTACTTGAAAGTGGCTTTAACTTAAAAACGGTGCACTTTATCAAAATTTCACTGAAGTACTTTTTGATTGCAAATTTAATTTTACATCGAAAAAAAAAATTGAAAAATTTTTGCGACCAATATTTCGATTTTTTGAAAAAAATAGTATTAATTAAAAAAATCATAACTCGGTCAAAGATTTTTTGCACAACCTGGAAATTTCTGAAAAGTTGACATCAAGTCCCCTAAAACATATAAAAAAAAATTGCAAATCAAGTTTTAGAGACAAAAATTTAAATTAAAAATCACCAAAAAATTTTTTACCGTTTATCATTTTTTTTCAGTGTAGTCCATATCCATACCTACAACTTTGCCGAAGACACCAAACCGATCAAAAAAATCCTTCAAAAGATACAGATTTTTGAATTTTCATGCAACATTTTTGTATGGACAGCTGCCAAATGTGTATGGAAAATTATTTGGACAAACGAATGATGCAAAATGGCATCTTTGGGCATACCAAAAGCACCAAAAAAGTTTCAGCTGGATCAAAAAATACAAAAAACATCGGATGACCGAAATCTCAGAGAATTGCTCAGATTCGTTTAAGCACCCAAAAATACCGGAATAAATTGTTGATTACTAAAATGGTTAAAAAAAACCGGGAATTCCCTAAAGGGACCATCCATAAACCACGTGGACACTTTGGGGGGGGGGGGGGGGGGGTAAGCGATTGTCCACGCTCCATACAAAAAAGTTTTTTTTTGTATGGACAATTGTCCACGAAGGGGGGGGGGGGGTTGAGATTCCCAAAAAAGTGTCCACGTGGTTTATGGATAGTCCCAAACGACCTAAATGCCCTACATCCGATCCCAACTGACCATTATGCATTCAATTAAGGTGAAGCAGCCAAGGGAAAAACTAAGCAGTAGTAACAGCGTGACAACACGCCTTTATTACGGCTACAAAACGCCGGGACACGAGCTCCCCCTGTGTCACGCGATCGGGCCATTTTATAATAATAATAAATGATAAACCGTTTTTCTCACATCCTGCTGCTTTCCTTTTTGTTTCCCTTTTTTGTTGTTGCCAAACGTCATATTCACCTTAATTTTCTGCTGAACCCGAAACAATCAGGAAAACCCTATTTAAATTTCTCAACCCGAAAACTTTTCCCATTTTCGCTCGACCAACAGTTTTTTCCACCTCAGGGTGGAGTCTATTTTAAAACGAGCTTAATTTTTTCGTTTTCGCCATTTTTTGCGTGTGGAAAGTGTGTGATCCTACATTCCTATCGGGAATCGTCTGCCCAGGTTAGTCGCTGCGCGGAGTGTGGGTTCACGTCCGATTGGTCCAACTGTCAGCCGAAGAAGGAGGAAGAGTCTGCCCGGAACTCTTGCCTGTGTGCGTGGCTCTCACCGATCAGGTTTGATCTGTCATTGCAGGGCTGGACAAAGGGGAACTCAGTGGAGTGCGCTCAATTACACCACAATAGGGTGATCTACACCACACATCTCTCCTCTTCTCCAAAAAAAAAACAGCTTAATTTTTCCTATAAAATGAGTTTGACAAGAATTGAGCAAGCTGTCTTTCGTCATTCAATTCAACAACATCTTTTAGTTCAACAACTGTTCACTTGCGTCTTTACTGAACAGCTCCGGCTGAATCCGTTACTAGCGTTTGGCTGGACTTGATCACAGAAATTATTTTTAATAGGACTGAAGATCTTCAAACAACGTCTTGTCGTACACCATGTGTTTTGTTGCATCAGCGTCGTGAAACTTCTCGATTTTTCCTCTTCCGTTATCTATAGAAATGACACGCGCTGTGTCACTATTATTGCTTTCAACAGCATCATCCACCCAACGATGGAAAGACTTTGTGGTTATTTCCTGGATCTTTCCGGTTCCGTTGCTCTGGCCGTCTCTTTTTCGACAATTGAAGAGAGACCAGAGTCGTCTATTAAGCTCGGTTGTCCTTTTCCCTCCTCGTCAAGCAGGCGTTTTTTAACGTTCTCCAAAAGGGCTCGATCGGTAACCAGCGCGTTGAACGATCCAGGATGCGCCAGCAGACGTTCTCCGTCAATTCTCCGTTCCATCTTAACGTCGGCCACACTTTACTCCCGTAGAACCTTCTAACTGGAGGAGGAGCGCTTAAATGTTTCCCAAATATCTTTTACTATCCGCTTGTCCTTTACGTGCTCCAGCTGGTCCTCTGCAATCCGGTCTATTAGTAGGTTCTTGCACCTACGGTTTGTGACTAGCCGTTCTACTAGAAACCGCAGTCTCGCGTACATCTCAATAATTTCCGTTCTCAGCGAATTCGGACATTCCCAGGGCAATCCAGCGGGCCCTTTTTCTCCATCAAGATGAGACTTTCAGTTGGAGATTTAGCACCATCGGACAGGCACCTCATACTCACACATCTTGAAAAAGTTGAACAACATGTTCGTATGTTTCTGCTATCAAAAATAAATCGTAACTTTTCTCGCTTCTAATAAGATTTGATCTATATATTCCATGTATTATTATCCGACGAGCTGCTCTCGTTTAACAGGAATTAATCAACTCAAAGCTTTTATATTTACCGTTATGATCAATCGCGGCCTTCCAGGCTATTTACCACGGCGGGTCCATTTGACCCACCGTGCCCAACGCGACTCTTTTCTTTTTTTGTAACTGATCGCGGCCTTCCAGGCTATTTACCACGGCGGGCCCATTTGACCCACCGTGCCCAACGCGACTCTTTCCTTTTTGCAACTAATCGCGGCCTTCCAGGCTATTTACCACGGCGGGCCCATTTGACCCACCGTGCCCAACGCGACTCTTTTCTTTTTTGCAACTAATCGCGGCCTTCCAGGCTATTTACCACAGCGGGCCCATTTGACCCACCGTGCCCAACGCGACTCTTTTCTTTTTTGCAACTAATCGCGGCCTTCCAGGCTATTTACCACGGCGGGCCCATTTGACCCACCGTGCCCAACGCGACTCTTTCCTTTTTGCAACTAATCGCGGCCTTCCAGGCTATTTACCACGGCGGGTCCATTTGACCCACCGTGCCCAACGCGACTCTTTTCTTTTTTGCAACTGATCGCGGCCATCCAGGCTATTTACCACGGCGGGCCCATTTGACCCACCGTGCCCAACGCGACTCTTTTCTTTTTTGCAACTAATCGCGGCCTTCCAGGCTATTTACCACAGCGGGCCCATTTGACCCACCGTGCCCAACGCGACTCTTTTCTTTTTTGCAACTAATCGCGGCCTTCCAGGCTATTTACCACGGCGGGTCCATTTGACCCACCGTGCCCAACGCGACTCTTTTCTTTTTTGCAACTGATCGCGGCCATCCAGGCTATTTACCACGGCGGGCCCATTTGACCCACCGTGCCCAACGCGACTCTTTTCTTTTTGCAACTAATCGCGGCCTTCCAGGCTATTTACCACGGCGGGTCCATTTGACCTACCGTGCCCAACGCGACTCTTTCCTTTTTGCAACTAATCGCGGCCTTCCAGGCTATTTACCACGGCGGGTCCATTTGACCCACCGTGCCCAACGCGACTCTTTTCTTTTTTGCAACTAATCGCGGCCATCCAGGCTATTTACCACGGCGGGCCCATTTGACCCACCGTGCCCAACGCGACTCTTTTCTTTTTTGCAACTAATCGCGGCCTTCCAGGCTATTTACCACAGCGGGCCCATTTGACCCACCGTGCCCAACGCGACTCTTTTCTTTTTGCAACTAATCGCGGCCTTCCAGGCTATTTACCACGGCGGGCCCATTTGACCCACCGTGCCCAACGCGACTCTTTTCTTTTTTGCAACTAATCGCGGCCATCCAGGCTATTTACCACGGCGGGTCCATTTGACCCACCGTGCCCAACGCGACTCTTTTCTTTTTGCAACTAATCGCGGCCTTCCAGGCTTTTTACCACGGCGGGCCCTTTTGACCCACCGTGCCCAACGCGACTCTTTCCTTTTTGCAACTAATCGCGGCCTTCCAGGCTATTTACCACGGCGGGCCCATTTGACCCACCGTGCCCAACGCGACTCTTTTCTTTTTGCAACTAATCGCGGCCTTCCAGGCTATTTACCACGGCGGGCCCATTTGACCCACCGTGCCCAACGCGACTCTTTCCTTTTTGCAACTAATCGCGGCCTTCCAGGCTATTTACCACGGCGGGCCCATTTGACCCACCGTGCCCAACGCGACTCTTTTCTTTTTGCAACTAATCGCGGCCTTCCAGGCTATTTACCACGGCGGGCCCATTTGACCCACCGTGCCCAACGCGACTCTTTTCTTTTTGCAACTAATCGCGGCCTTCCAGGCTATTTACCACGGCGGGCCCTTTTGACCCACCGTGCCCCACGCGATTGTGTTGTCAAGGCTCGCAAACTCCACCGCACTTTGCAAACATTTTGACGGTCCGCCAAATCCACCTTCAAGCAACCACACACTCACACTTGCTTCACACAAAAAAAACTCTCGCCACTCTCCGACAACTTCAACAGTTATCTCACTTTGCTTACCCATGAAAACCAAAATCGATGAAAATCCTCCTCAGCAGACGATTCCCCACAGGTTCTTGAAGTTGTAAATAAAATTACAACTCCGTCACGGTCGCCAATGTGTGATCCTACATTCCTATCGGGAATCGTCTGCCCAGGTTAGTCGCTGCGCGGAGTGTGGGTTCACGTCCGATTGGTCCAACTGTCAGCCGAAGAAGGAGGAAGAGTCTGCCCGGAACTCTTGCCTGTGTGCGTGGCTCTCACCGATCAGGTTTGATCTGTCATTGCAGGGCTGGACAAAGGGGAACTCAGTGGAGTGCGCTCAATTACACCACAATAGGGTGATCTACACCACACAGAAAGCTCAAAAAGTAAACCTGGCAAGTTTTAAGGAAGTCCGGCAGAATAGTGGGCACAATAATTATTCCACTAATTTCAATTTTGTCGGGGGGCAAATTTATTACGGTCGCGTTATTGCCTGCAGTTTCCGGCCCGTTGTTGTTGTTGTTTGCGTTTTATTTATTATTATAATTTTTTTTTTGCTAGGAGGAATCGCCTGAAGGTAGAGACCCACAGGTGAGCAAACAAGCAAACTAAAGCAAGCCAATGCCAGGAAAACCCCCCCCCATCCCCTGGTTGTATGCTATTTACTTGGTGGGCGGTGCACGGCACGCTGGGATGCCGCGTGATGTGGGGACGCGTGCTGGTGGATTGTTTTGAGTGAGGGTGGGAGGGGATGGGGGAAGTGTGTTGCATGACAACCGGAGAGTGTGTGTGTGTTATCGATCGCCAGATGGCAGCACTAGAACTGATGTGTCACGGTGCCGGTGCAAAGTTTGCATGTAATTTTTTTAACTTTATTGTTGTAGATTGTCATTTACATTGATTTTCCGTAACTTTAACAAAAAAAGTTTAACTAATTAAAGGAGCAGAAAATTTCAAAATTTAATATTTTGCAAAAAAAAAATCCTTTCAAAAGATGATTTGGACGTCGTCGTGCTATCTTGTCGCACCCGCCATTTCGACGTTCCGAGAAACACACGTTTAAATGTTTGACCTTGAATAAACAAAAACAATAGCACGGAATGTAAACAATAATAAACACGTTTCGTTTAGCTGACCATTCTGTGCATTGTCCCAAAGTTTGGTTGAAGTTGGTTGCCGGAGTCCCGAGTGATAATTACAAATGTTTACGGTAATCGAACTTGTACGTGCGTCAAATGCGTTCTGACCTGAAATCCCTTTGGCCAGGTGTCGCACTTACATCAATTTTCAGGGAGTGACAAGATAGCACGACAAGATTGAAACTTCTTTCATATGTAAAGTGACAAAAATGCACGGAGTTTTTTCGGTTTTTATTGAATATCTCAGGATTGACATCGAATTTTGGGGATCTCTGAAGGTCAATCGGTGAGTATTGTGAGCTGCACAAAATGGCGTTCTTAACTCAATTTGTCCCAAAAAAAAAAGGTTTCCATACTCTTGGGGCAATTACTGTCAAGGATGGTTCTAAATTCAGGGTCCGGAAATAGAAAAATTGAAACGAAATAATAAGCACGATATGTGAAGTGCTTCTACAAACAACACAAAAATATGTTTTGATTGATACATTCTGAATCAAGATTTAAATGTTTTTCTCAAACAAACATGGCCGCCAAATGGGCGATTGGGAATGATACCTTTCAGGGCCTTAACGAGTCTTCATATAAATTTTGAGCAGCGATGAAATATCGTGGCACTCGTTTTTTGAAACTGTCAAATTTAAATAGCTTAATCGGCAATGATACAACCAAATGTCTTCATTTTTGTTTTAAATAGTTGAAAATGTGTAATTAAATCTAAGAAAACAGATTTAGAAAAGTTCAGTTGTGTGCTCATAACAACCCTTGACATTATTGCCGATTTAAATGTATGTAACCTCTAAATGAAAAAGCTCAATATTGTGTGTGTGTGTGTGTGTGTGTGTGTGTGTGTGTGTGTGTGTGTGTGTGTGTGTGTGTGTGTGTGTGTGTGTGTGTGTGTGTGTGTGTGTGTGTGTGTGTGTGTGTGTGTGTGTGTGTGTGTGTGTGTGTGTGTGTGTGTGTGTGTGTGTGTGTGTGTGTGTGTGTGTGTGTGTGTGTGTGTGTGTGTGTGTGTGTGTGTGTGTGTGTGTGGTCCAATCCAATACCCGCTGGCCGGCAGCGAAATTATGGGAAAGTATAATTTGTATCAGACTTGGGTTATGCTGATACAACATCCCGAGCATGGGTAAATAACAAGGGAAATGCGTAATAATACCTTTCTCTGGTATCAATACCAAATTTTGTTATTCCTGGACCCTTTAAAATTTGTCTTAAGGATTATGCAAGAGCAAAATGTGGTATCATACCAATTTAAGGTATTGTTTTGATATTGCAAAATTGCAGAATTTGTCAATGGTCGAACACCACATTTTGGTATTATTTTGGTATTAAAGTGTTTTACCAAATTCCTCTGAAACTATGGGAAAATTTTGACCAATTTTGACAAAATAATTAATTTTGCGCTAAAATGATGTCTCAAAGCGAATGCTTTCATTGAAAACCGGAAATTTCAAACTTGATTTTAAACATTTTTGATATACCCCCTACAGAAATTACTTGAAATTGTGGAAAATTTTCTAAGTCAGGATGGCACATTTTGGTATTATTTTGGTATTAAGGTGTTTTATCAAATTCTTCTGAAACTATGGGAAAATTTTGACCAATTTTGACAAAATAATTAATTTTGCGCTAAAACGAGGTCTCAAAGCGAATTCTTTCATTGAAAACCGGAAATTTCAAACTTGATTTTAAACATTTTTGATATACCCCCTACAGAAATTACTTGAAATTGTGGAAAATTTTCTAAGTCAGGATGGCACATTTTGGTATTATTTTGGTATTAAAGTGTTTTATCGAATTCCTCTGAAACTATGGGAAAATTTTGACCAATTTTGACAAAATAATTAATTTTGCGCTAAAACGAGGTCTCAAAGCGAATTCTTTCATTGAAAACCGGAAATTTCAAACTTGATTTTAAACATTTTTGATATACCCCCTACAGAAATGACTTGAAATTGTGGAAAATTTTCTAAGTCAGGATGGCACATTTTGGTATTATTTTGGTATTAAAGTGTTTTACCAAATTCCTCTGAAACTATGGGAAAATTTTGACCAATTTTGACAAAATAATTAATTTTGCGCTAAAATGATGTCTCAAAGCGAATGCTTTCATTGAAAACCGGAAATTTCAAACTTGATTTTAAACATTTTTGATATACCCCCTACAGAAATTACTTGAAATTGTGGAAAATTTTCTAAGTCAGGATGGCACATTTTGGTATTATTTTGGTATTAAGGTGTTTTATCAAATTCTTCTGAAACTATGGGAAAATTTTGACCAATTTTGACAAAATAATTAATTTTGCGCTAAAACGAGGTCTCAAAGCGAATTCTTTCATTGAAAACCGGAAATTTCAAACTTGATTTTAAACATTTTTGATATACCCCCTACAGAAATTACTTGAAATTGTGGAAAATTTTCTAAGTCAGGATGGCACATTTTGGTATTATTTTGGTATTAAAGTGTTTTATCGAATTCCTCTGAAACTATGGGAAAATTTTGACCAATTTTGACAAAATAATTAATTTTGCGCTAAAACGAGGTCTCAAAGCGAATTCTTTCATTGAAAACCGGAAATTTCAAACTTGATTTTAAACATTTTTGATATACCCCCTACAGAAATGACTTGAAATTGTGGAAAATTTTCTAAGTCAGGATGGCACATTTTGGTATTATTTTGGTATTAAGGTGTTTTATCAATTTCCTCTGAAACTATGGAAAAATTTTGACCAATTTTGACAAAATAATTAATTTTGCGCTAAAATGATGTCTCAAAGCGAATGCTTTCATTGAAAACCGGAAATTTCAAACTTGATTTTAAACATTTTTGATATACCCCCTACAGAAATGACTTGAAATTGTGGAAAATTTTCTAAGTCAGGATGGCACATTTTGGTATTATTTTGGTATTAAGGTGTTTTATCAATTTCCTCTGAAACTATGGAAAAATTTTGACCAATTTTGACAAAATAATTAATTTTGCGCTAAAATGATGTCTCAAAGCGAATGCTTTCATTGAAAACCGGAAATTTCAAACTTGATTTTAAACATTTTTGATATACCCCCTACAGAAATGACTTGACATTGTGGAAAATTTTCTAAGTCAGGATGGCACATTTTGGTATTATTTTGGTATTAAGGTGTTTTATCAATTTCCTCTGAAACTATGGAAAAATTTTGACCAATTTTGACAAAATAATTAATTTTGCGCTAAAATGATGTCTCAAAGCGAATGCTTTCATTGAAAACCGGAAATTTCAAACTTGATTTTAAACATTTTTGATATACCCCCTACAGAAATGACTTGACATTGTGGAAAAATTTCTAAGTCAGGATGCCACATTTTGGTATTATTTTGGTATTGAAAGGTTTCATCAGTTTTCTCTGAAACTATGGATTTTTTTTAAAAATTTTCACGAGATAATTAATTTTGCGCTAAAATGACTTGAAACCCAAAAATGTTAAAGCTGATTTAATTTTTTTTTGTGATATACCCACTAATATTTTTTTCAAAAACGTTGAAATTTCTCTAAGTTGGGATAACCAAATACTTTGAAAAATGAGTCAATCAACAGATTATTGAATTTTGGTGAATTTCAATCCAGTTTCATTTTAATAATACTTATTTTTCAATCTTGTTATTTTTCAGAAGCTTCAAGAACTTCAAGTACAGCCGTTCATCAATGACAAATGCATTCGGTGTGGTGAAGAATATCACTAAAAACAACATGGAATCATCAGGTGAGTAGATTTGGGTGTTGCATAAGGATCATTTACGTTTTTTTCACTAACTGCAACTGCTGCACTAAAAATGGTATGAAAATAGCAAATTTTGGTATTACTTGTGCAAATACCAGCGACCAAAATGTGCTCTTGGTTGCCCAGTAATAGATGGTAAAATACCATGAAATCATACCAATATCATGTTTGTGGAAGACCACAGGAATACCAAAATATGATTTTCCAAGGGCGCGGGAATACCTAAAATTAAAACCATGACAATACCAAGTTTTGGTATTCAAGCAATGTTCAAAAATCCAGAAGACCTCAACTTGGTATTGAAATGATTTTATTTTGTGGTATTATTTTACCTTTGGAATAACATGGTTTGGTATTGTTGTGCCCTTCCACATACAAGCTTTTGGTATGATTTCATGGTATTTTACCATCTATTACTGGGCAACCAAGGGCACATTTTGGTCGCTGTTATTTGCCCAAGTAATACCAAAATTTGGTATTCCCGTGTTATTTACCCCTGCTCGGGATATCTCAGTCCCGGGTATTAGGTGGTGACAGCCCTCGCGCTGCTTCCAATGACCCATTTCAGAATGGCAGAGATCCTAGCGGCCCAATTCCGAGGTCATTGGGCATTGTCTGGCCCCGCCTAAACATAGAACAAGAACCAGACGGATCCTCGAACTATCTTTAAACTTCCAATCCCATCAGGCAAAACAGGGATCAGCGCGTATATAACGATAAATAAGTGGCATTTGGGTAAAAACACTTTTTCTTCCTTTTTCTCCCGTGGAAACAACGACGCAGGTCAAACACGATCGAAGCAGGCCTTGCCTCGCAAAGAGCAACGGCGAGACTCTAAATGAAAAAGCTCAATATTGGTGTCAAAAAACAAGAAATAAAAAACAGATTTTCGTAACAATGGGAATATTTCAAAATCTATATCTTGAAAAAGAATTTTCTGATCGATTTGGTGTCTTCGGCAAAATGGTAGGTTGTGATTGAGACTTTTCAGAAAAATAGGTAGATGGAAAATTCCCGATTTCTTTCATTTTTCGATTTTATGTCACATTTGCAATCGTAAATCACATAACATATTTTTTAAATTTATTTTTCTTTTTTTGCAATTCAAAAATATGTCCTGAAGGAAAATCATTCCTGCAAAACTAGGATGCTACCTAAAGTATAAATATTGTGAATAATTAGTGTTTATCAGTGCTGTATGCTTATCCTTCATTCTCAACTCATAATTAATCTGAAACTATGGTTTTTTTTAAATGTAAAAAAATAACATTTGCTATTAACAATTTTTAAATTTCATAATCAAGAGTGGTTCTATCACATTTCCTTAAATTTCAATTACCAGTATGTCATTCCAAAGGAATTCGTTTGCAATCCAATTATTCTTCATTTGGTTTACCATAATTTTAACAAGATTCGAAAATATAAAAAAGAAGAATAAATTTCAACTAGAACTATGAAATTCATGAAGATTCACCCTTCTTTTGATATGATTATACATAGGATGTCTTTAAGTAGGGTCAATTTAAAAGAGAACTATAAAATACATAAAGAATTTTTCTTTTCATTGTATTTGATGATTTCTAAATGTGAATATTTGAAGATAGAAAGACTTGATGAATATAATAAAATTGTTAATTTTTACGAGAATTATAAAAATTATATACATTTCCCTTCTTTTATAAGATATGAAAATTTCTAGAATTGAATATTTGAAGATTTCTCGATTACTTTTCCAAAAGGTCATATGTACATAAGAAACCCTAGCACATTGGTTGTTTTGAAAAGGTAATCTAGATTTGATGGTTTAAATCAGTGGTTATCAACCTTTATCAGCCAATTCCCCCCTTGGATTATTTTCAAGACCTTTATATTCAATTTTCAAGACCAAAAATATTCAACACCTGTTCATGTTACAAACAATATGGTAATGCATAGAAATTGATTTCTTCAAAAAATATTTATAAATTTTGTCAGTTATATTTATCTTATACATTTTCAATGATAAAACCGAAGGATCAAAAATAAATTGTCAAAGAAATTCAAAAATAATTTTAAGCATTAAAACTTATAGGAAAGGGCCAGAGAAAGATTTAATTTTGAAGCAAAAACGTTTAAAAACAAAGGACTTCCCTTGCATCCTCATTCCCTCCCCCGCTCCGGTTGAGAAACACTGAAAAGAAGGGTCAATTTTACGGAAAATTTGAAATTCATAAAGATTTGGCGATTTCAAAATTAGAAAATACTGAAAAAAACCTGCATTATTCTCATATTTTTCCCTTTTTTTTTTAAACACCACATTAAACATTTCTGACGAAATATATTCTGGGGAATGGGATAGAACCATCAAGAGTAACTTTTTAAAAGGGCTTAAACACTTGTTTTAGATATTTTAAAATGTAGGGGCTTTCAGCCATTCAAAAATATTTTTACACGGGTTGTTCGGCCAAGGGGCCGACCCAGAAATCTCTACGTTGTGTTTTTGTTGTTGTTGTTCAGGCGCGTAGAATATTTGGTAATTGAATAAAACAATCGATTTGCTGAGACTGCTGAGCCAACCGTCTCGGACGGTGGTCAGCGCGCGAAGAGGTAGAGTACTTTTATTGAGCAGTTACAATAGAACTTAAACTACATTGTCTTGCGGGATGTAAACACATATGGGACGTACATAAATGACGTCTTGCACAAACACGGGTGGTTTTCCTTCATAAATGATTTTTGAAATGCAAAAAGGCATTTTTGAAAAACATAGCTTTAAAATGCCCAAAGTCGTTGCAAATATTGTTTGAAGTTTATGTTCCTCGACTCTGACCAAAATTGAGGGAAAAGGAGGCAAATAAATAAAAAGTACGAAAATTTAAATTATAAGCCATGCTTTCAACAAAAGAATGAAAAAATGTCTTAAAATGCTTTATGAACCAGTCCAAAATTAAAAAAAATTTAACGGTCGACTTAAAAATGATGAATTTTATTTGAAAAAAAAAATGTGATGTTAATTTCATAAATCATATATTTTTCAAACATTCCTAGATTTTGCATTTAGTCTCCCAAAACATTTCAAAATATTTCGAAAATATAAAATAAAACAAGACGAAAAAAAACTTAAACATCGAAAAATTTTCGACAAAAACTGACAAAAACTTTTAATAACATTTGTACCAGCCAAAACAACAAAAAAATGCGAAAATCTAAAGCACTACTCTGAAATCAATTTTAGTGTGAATTCATTTGAGTTTGTAAACAATGAGTTTGTCCTGCTTTAATATTTAAATTAGTAGTAAACAAGAGACACTCTTTTTGTTAACAAACTCACATTGGCTCAAGACGCCAGCTAAATCGAGCAGAAACTCCGTTCTCACGAAACAGTTATATTTTAGATATCATCTGATACGAGATAACCAAAATGTAAACCACCCACCAACGTTGCCAGATTATTTTATGGGAAATCTGTATTTTCTTAAAAATACATCTGTATTTTATCTGTATCATGTCAAATTCGAAGCCATAGAAGATTTTTTTAGACTTTTCACAACTGATTTAATCTTTTTAATCATACTAAAGCATAACTCAATTACTAAATTATTTAAATTTTCAAATTAAATCATTTTTAAAAAATCTGTATATACAGAATTTTGAAATTTTCGGGATCAAAAATTCTGTATAATACAGATTTATCTGTATATCTGGCATGGCTGCCACCCACCCAACTGTCAAACCTAAACCAGATCAAGAAAATTTTACGCCGTTCTATGGCTATCAAGCAAGTGTCAAGCTGTTTGATTGACGTTGTTTATGTTTCGTGAATTTTCATGCTGATAATTGCAAAGAAAAATGCAACTTCAAGCGTAAAGAAGACATATTTTCGCTTGTCTCGTCTCAGGATACCCTTTCTGTAAGGTTAGCTGTCAAATTTTAATGCAAACTTGTCTGTGATTGTATGAAAAAAAAAAAACAACGCTGCTAAATGGCTTCGCTGATCATATTATTAAAGTCCCCAATCAAAGTTTACCTAAATAAATCAAAAATTGAAAAAAAATTATCTTTTCTTCCAATTGTTATTGATCTCATTAATGTTGGAAGACATTACAGTTAACATTGTCAACCAAGGTTGAGGTTACGTTAACTCAAACTCGCAAACTGTCAAATAAAGCTCACCAATAAAATGGCCCGTTAAACACTTGCTCAAAGTACCAAAGCTTTCCCCCTCTTCATCAAGCGCAGTAACTTTCCCGTCACGAAAAAAAGCTCACAAAAACGTGACAGCGTGAAAGGGCTTTCCACACTCACACACACACCGAGCCCAGTTTCTCCGAAACAAAAACGAAACGCCCGACATTGTCCCTGTCGCAGCAAGCGGTGTGCGCGCACCTTTCACGTGGTGCACACAAAGACCACACGTGTGCGTGTGACACTGGCTTTGAAAGGAGCACGAAGGTGAGTGTGTGTCTAGCGTGAATAATTTATCGATGTTTAATATAATGGATCGTCGTCGTCGTCGTTGTCCTGCTGCTGTCACAAGAGTTGTTTTGTTTTCCAAAGTTGGCCGGTTGCCACCATATGGTCGGCAAGGTCAAGTTTGACAGGTCCCTTCGACGCCATGCGTCACTTTTCAGACGCATTGACACATGGCTGTTTTGTGTCACTTCGCGATTTTGATCGTGAATATTTAACGATTTGAGTATTCTTGTTTGCTAAAATTAATGTTTAATGAGTTTTTGAAGCATGCAAGAAAAATATAAATAAGCGCAGCTGTCAAAATTTTATAGCGCCTCCATTATGGCGTCAACGTCAATCGCCAAGTGATAATCGCATTCTAACCGCTCAACATTACACCGGCCAGCATTTGCCGCTGTAATTGTCGATAAATAGTTAATTTACGAGCAAAGAGTAGTGCAATTGTAAAGTACACGCAACACTATTTATTTTTGCTGTGTTGCCATAATTACAACGCAAATATGGCCGCCGCCAAAGCGATGATGGTGTCCAATTAAAATTTCATGGCGATCGTAAATCAACCTCATTATTTGCCACGACTACAGGATAAAGGGAAAAAATAGGATAAACCCTTTCTAGTTTCAAATTGCGTCTTGTTAGTCCGGGTGGGGTTTTTGCAATGCAAAGTAATATCCCTGTGTGTACGTGCAAACCATTTGGCACCGTGTCACATACTTTGTAGACCGTATCACGTTTAAAGCTCCCGGCTCTTGTTAGCGCCGGATAGTGCAATCACCAGATCCAGGGCAAAATGACAACCGCTGTACCAAAGTCCCCCCTAAATTATCCTTTCTTTCTCCTTCGTTCATACCAAACCCAACAGACAACGTCTCACATTCGAGTGGATGAAATCCAATCTGCTCCCCACCATCGACGCGACAATTTGTTCCAGTTATTGAAGCGAAACGCCGGCAACATTGTATCGCTACCACTTGACTGTCTGCCACACCACAATGGGCAACCGCCAGATGGTGCGATTTCCGTACGAAATTCGACATCAGCGGAAAAAATCACAAAATTTGACCCGTCGCACGGTCATGTTTGCTCGCGGTTGGAAAGTGGCCACGTTCCGGGCTAACCGGTTCAAGGGGGTGGGACCACGTGGCCATTTCACGACCTGCATCGAAAGCGGTCGTGCTTGGTGTCAAACTTCGTGATTTTTCGAGACGATTGCAGCCGTGCACGTGCCGCAATCTAGAAATATCGTTTCAGAACGTTTTCGTTGTGACCTCAGCTGAACCCTTCCAAGATGGGCGACTTTCTAGTTTCAAATATTGAGCCATCGGCGTCGCCCTTTAATGAGGCTCCATTTCCCTAACCACCAGTTATAAACAATAATGACCCCCCCACCTTCTCGCAATCGTACACAAAACAGAGTGAAACAAGACGGACAAATCAATTAGTGTCACACAATGCCACGAGGGGGATTCACCCACCCCGTGTCACTGCCTGATGGTTTGAGGTTATGGTGTCAATAAAATGGCGCTCAATTAATTTTGTTTATCGACAGTCGGAGCTAATGTCGGACCGAGATCTCCTTCCCACTGCCCCTTAAAGTATGCAATTATGTAGTCAGGTGGTACTTACGGATGGTGTGCACCGTTTTGGCCGGCAGCGTGAGCTCGTCGCAGCACGGAAACGAACCGGGCGTGGCGAAGCACCACTTCCGGTTGATGTACAGAAACAGCACGAGCAGCAGCGCGATGAAGCCGAGCGCGGCTCCGAGGAAGGTGGTGGTCTCCATGGGAACTGGTGGGCGAAATGGGAGAGGTAAAATGTTTTTTAACGTTTTTTATCGTTTTTAACGTTTTTATCGTTTTTTATCGTTTTTATCGTTTTGATCGTTTTTTATCGTTTTGATCGTTTTTACCATTTATGACCATTATTGAACGTTTCTGATAGTTTTCATCGAAGTATATGGCATTTAACATAAAATTAAAGCTTCAAGATTCAAAACAAAGAGTGAAACGCACAACCTGCCGGAAGTTGCGTTTTTCCTAACCGGAAACGGCGTCATTCTGCTTCTGCTGACACAGTTCTGAACCCCCTTATGACGCCGATACCTTTAAAAATCCCTTTAAGGCTCCGCACATGTTTGCACAGACGTCAGTTTGCTCGCATGTGTCCGTCCATTGGCTATTTCTGGTCAACTTTACGACTCAAAGTTCTCGACGAAAGCTCCGGCTGTGGTGGCTTGCCTTTCCCGATATCATAAATATTAAAATTTATCGCCATGAAATGAGTCATATTTTCATGAATAAATAATCGTCTCAGCACTCACGGAAAACTGTGTACAATGTCCAAGACCGCAATAGAAGACACCACGTGTGAAAGCACACATGTCCGAACCCAATCGGGGTTGCATACTACCGGGGTGATAATCGATACACCGCACACACACGCAAGGGGTGCCGCCAGGGCACTTTAAATATTCATCCCCTTTGGATTATGAAACATGTCGCTTTCGTGACACGACGGCACGCGGCCCGCCGAATCGGGCTCCGAAAACCATAAAGTTTGACACCCATCATGGCGGGGTTTGGTCGAGGTCGGCAATTGACCCCGATGGCCGCCACCAATCCGGAACGTGGCCAAATTTCGCCCGTCACCAAAAATGGCCGTGCGACGTGTCAAAGTTTATGGCATCTAGCTGGTGAGTGCGATTTTTCACCGGAACTAATTCAATTAGCGCCAGAAAAAGTTTCATCACTTACATCACCATAAAACCGGACCAGCAATTACCATGTGTGTGCTGCGTATTTGTTGGGTGGAAGTCATAAAGTTGGGCACTGACAGCTGGTGGTGCCGGGGAAAATCGAATGAGTCTGCCGTCTAGACAATTTCGACGAAACCGGGGCAATTGCGGCTCGCAAATTGAACCACCCCCCAGATTGGGGATGATGGGGTGCTTCGTGTGACTGTTTGCTTCCGAAAGTAGTCAATTAGATTGCGTTTTGCAATATCGGGGAATATAAAGTTGAGCAAGCTGGAAAACAGCTCAACAACAAAATGCATGGTTATTGGTTATGAAATGGTTTGATTAGATGTCTCGTCGGATTATAATTTTTTTGCATGTTATGCAAACAAAAGACGTCAATTTTAACCAAGAATAGCAAAGTTGTTTTAAAGTTGTTTTTTTTAAGAAAAAGGAATTTGTTATACACTGTTATACACATACACACAATAAACAGTCAGTCCAGTACCAACTATCATGGCGTCATGTTCACTTACTAACATGGTGTCAGAAGTGACTTAAATTTTGCGAAATAAAACGAATTTCTTCGTCGCGAAAACGCGTCGCGCGATAAAACAACGAGAAATCGAATCGAACCCCAGTGAAAGTTGGTGCAAAACGGCCGAGGTTCAGCAAGATGAGCAACATTCCGGTCCCGTCGCCGCTGCAGCTCGGAGAGGAGCAGGAGGAGTCCTTCAGGACGTTTAAAGCGCATTGGGGATATTATGCGATTGCCACTGATATTGCCAAGAAGGCCGCGGAGACACAGGTTGCCATCCTGATGTCCGTTCTGGGCCCAAAAGCGATTTTGCTGCTCCATGACCTGGGCCTGACAGAGGAGGAAAAGAAGTCGACGGCCGCCATCTTGCAAAAGTTGGAGCTGAAGTTGACACCGCAGCGAGAGAAGCGAACGGAGCGCACCGAGTTTCGTAACATGAAGCAGCTGCACGAAGAAAGTTACGACGATTTCTTGAAACGGTTGAGAAACAAAGTGAAGCACTGCGCGTTCGGAGCAGCGGAGCAGAAAGAAGAGTTGAAGGAACAATTCGTGAAGGGAATCCGTAACAGTGAGCTCCGGAAGCAGCTGCTGAGAGATGAAGCTCTCTCTCTGGAACAAATGGTGGACAAGGCCAAAGCAGAGAAGAAGATCGACGAGTTGGTGGAGGCCTACGACCAGCTCCACTGCGACCCGGGAGAGGGAGGCTCGAAGTCTGCGCTGAAAGTGACGACAACAAAACGGTTGACGAAGAACTGCTTCTTCTGCGGAAGTCTGCACGGCAGGAAGAAGGAAGAATGTCCAGCCTGGGGCAAGAAGTGCAGAAAGTGTGGAAGAATGAACCACTTTGAGAGTGTTTGTAAATCTGGCCCGAAGTTCAAGAAGGCACCCAAGCTGAAGAAACGGCAAAGAAGAGGCACTGTCCGAAAGGTGGAAGAAGAAACAACTTCCAGTGAGAGCGACGATTCGGACATTGAAGAATCGAATTTTGTGGACATCTTCAGTGTGGAGAAGAAATCGAAAAGGCAGATGAAGATCGTCGTCTCGCTGGAAGTTGGGCCGGGTTACGCAACGACGCTCAAGTGTCAGGCGGACACGGGGGCTATGGTGAACATTATTAGCTTGAGAGACCTCCACAAGTGCGTGAAAAAGCCGTCGATGGCACCGACGAAAGTGAAGCTGCGCTGTTTCGGGGGGCAAGTGATCGTGCCTGTTGGCAAAGTGGAACTTCCAGTGCGGTTGAAGCAAAAACGAGAAGTGCTTAGCTTTGTGGTGGTGAAATCGAAGCAGAAGCCTCTGCTGTCGGCGTCGGCCTGCATAACCTTGGGAGTGATCAAAGTGGAGCATGTTGGCTCAGTTGAAGTGATGCAGAACTCGTGCGAGGCGATCGTCAAGGAGTTTGATGACGTGTTTGACGGAGATGGCTGCTTCGACGGTGAGTTTAAAATAGAAGTGGATGAAAGCGTTCGCCCAGTGCAGCAAAAGGCGAGGCGCATTCCGGTGGCGTACATGGGAGAGCTGAAAAAGACTATAAGTGACCTAGAAGTGCGCGGCATTATTGAACCGGTAAACAAACATGCGGAGTGGATCAGCAACCTAGTGTTAGTGAAGCGCGGCAGTAAGCTGCGATTATGTCTGGATCCTTCGGAACTGAACTCGGCGATCAAGCGTACCAGACACCAAATCCCAACGGTCGAAGAAATGTTGCCAGATCTGCAGAACGCAAAAGTGTTCTCTGTCCTGGATGCGAAAAACGGGTTTTGGCATTTGAAGTTAGATGACAGCAGCTCGGAACTGACCACGTTCTGGACACCGTTTGGAACCTACAGATGGATGCGGATGCCATTCGGCATTTCGGCAGCCCCCGAAATGTTCCAAAAGGAACAACAGCAGATCATTTGTGGCTTGAAAGGGACGCGCTGCATCGCTGACGATATACTGATATACGGCGTAGGCGACACCATGACAGCGGCATTAGAGGATCACAACAGGAATCTGAAAGCTGCATTGGTTCGGTTCCGAGAAAGAGGATTGAAGATCAACAGATCCAAGATGAAGCTAGCGATGACCGAAGTGCCGTTTTTCGGACACATTCTGACGAACACAGGTGTGAAACCGGATCCGCAGAAAGTCAGAGCAGTTGCGGAAATAGAGTCACCGAAAACCAAGAAGGAGCTCCACACGTTCTTGGGATTGGCCACGTATCTGGGAAAGTTTCTACCGTCGCTGTCAGAAATTTGTGCTCCACTGAGAAACTTGGTCAAGCAGGATGTAGATTTTGTGTGGAACGAGCAGGCGGAGAGCTCATTCGAACAGCTGAAACAGTTGGCAGTTACGGCACCTGTTCTGCGCTACTTCGACCGGAGGGAAAAGCTAACCATCCAGTGTGATGCGAGCAAGGCAGGGGTCGGTTGTGTTCTACTACAAAACGGACAGCCAGTAGTTTACGGATCAAGGACGCTGACAAAGGCCGAAAGCAATTATGCGTGTATTGAGCGAGAATGTCTGGCGATAGTGTTTGCATGCAAACGGTTCGAGCAATACGTGGTGGGAATGCCAGGTGTGATCGTGGAGACGGATCACAAGCCGCTCGTCGAGATATTCAAGAAGCCCATACACACAGCCCCCATCAGACTGCAGCGAATGATGTTGGCGTTGAAACGGTATGTTGTAACTGTTACGTACCGGAAAGGTTCCGAAATGCACGTGGCAGATCTGTTGTCCAGAACGGCGAAACGAGCATCAACTGAAGGAGTAGACAACGAGTTTGAGATCTATGCCATCAAAAGCACGGAGAGCCTACTTGAATACTTCGCGGAGATCAACCTCGCGGAGTGCCTCAACCTGTCAGATCGTCGTTTTCAAGAAATTGCTGCTGAGACAAGAAAGGATCCGGTTCTACAGAAGCTGATGAAGGTGCTGACGGAAGGTTGGCCCGAACGGAAAGAGGACGTCGACGACGAGCTGCTTGTGTATCGCACAATGAAGGATGAACTGACGGTGCAGCAAGGCGTGGTACTAAAGGCTGATCGGGTACTCATCCCAAAGACTTTACGCCAGACGTTCGTGAAACGTCTACATAGAGCTCATCAAGGAGTAGAATACACGCTCAGAGCCGCCCGAGAGTCAATGTTTTGGCCAGGAATGAGTGATCAAGTGACGAATGCTGTTCAAAGTTGCGAAGCCTGCATGGAGTTCAGTTCAAGCCAATGTGCACCCCCAATGAGCACACATGAGATACCCAAGTACCCATTCCAGCGTGTGCATTTGGACCTGTGCGAAGTGAGCATGGAAGGTTGCAAAACTACAATGCTGGTGACCGCTGACAGTTATTCTGACTTCGTGGAGGTAGACATACTGAAGAGCACGAGCACAGCGACCATAGTAGAGTGCTGTAAGCGGAACTTCGCGAGACATGGCGTCCCGGAAGTTGTTGTCAGCGATAACGGGCCGCAGTTTGACAACGCCAGTTTCAGAAAATTTGCACAGGATTGGGAGTTTGTACACAGCACTTCTTCACCGTATCACCAGAGCGGAAACGGGAAAGCAGAATCTGCTGTGAAGCAGGTCAAGCGGTTGTTCAAGAAGACTACGCGGGCAGGAGAAGACTTCTGGCAAGCGTTGTTACAGCAAAGGAATACACCAAACAAAATTGGAAGCAGCCCTACGCAGCGCCTTCTTGGAAGGAGCACTCGGAACAGCATTCCGGTGGTGACAAGTAAGCTAAAACACATTTTCCAACCAACAGAAGCGGACAAAATTGTGGAACATCGCAAGAAAGTGAAGAAGTGCTATGACAGATCAACGAAGCCGCTCCCGGAACTTCAAGTTGGAAAGGAAGTAGTGTTTCAACGACGGCCCGATACAGACAAGCGGTGGGAGAAAGCGGTGGTGTTGGAGAAGCATCCGGACAAGTCGGTGCAACTGAGAGCTGCAGATGGAGCTGTGCTACGGAGAAGCGCTGTTCACGTGAAGCCATTCGGGAGAGCTGTGAGCGGTGAATGTAGATTGGAGCACCGGCGGGAAACAAGTCCCGAGCAACCCAACATCACGGAACGTGACATAGAGTCTGGTGGAGTATTGGAGAGGCGCTCACTCGGACAGCAGAAGCAACGTGAGGGCAACAGCCAGCCTGTTGGCACCGAGCTCGATCGGGGAGCGCTAGCCGGACAGGAAAGTATGGCTTCGACGTCACAAAGAGTAGCGGATACCCAACGTCCGAAGAGGGAGATCAAGAGACCCAAGAGGCTCGAGGATTACGTAGTTTAAGTTTTTTTGTTGTTTACGACACCCCTCTAGTTTGAATTCAACATTTTTTTTTATGAAAGGGGAGATGTTATACACTGTTATACACATACACACAATAAACAGTCAGTCCAGTACCAACTATCATGGCGTCATGTTCACTTACTAACAGAATTAACAATTGCTTCATACCTAACACGCAAAATCCACATAACACAGATCTGTGTAAAATTTGACACAGATTGCCCAAAACCTGGAATACACAGAATCTGTGTAGAAGCCTTGTACACAGATCTGCAGACATGCATTGGCACTGCACTTGGCTAGCACGCGTGCTATTTTTACGGATAGCACTGGGTTTTTGATCATAGCACTCGCCCTCGCACTCTAGCTAAACTGGTAACTAAGTTGATTTTTCCATTTGTTGACAAGAAAACAACAGTCACCAACAACAAAATAGTGGTGCGAGTAATTTCATCCATTTTCCATCAGGAAGTTTGGTGTATTGCAAGCGTGCAAGGCTTCGGTGTGAAAGGTTCATGGTTCTATTCTCTCTAAAGGTTTTTTTTTCTTAAGTTTATTAAATACTATTTGTTTTTCTTTTAGATCGTCGTCGTTCTTTTAGAATGTCCTCAGAAATTACCTGAGAATCAAGAAAATTGATAAAATAATGTACTTTTCTTAGTGCCTGTTGTCCGTTCAAATCCAAAGTTCAACGTGATTGAAAATTACCGTTGAAGGGCTTTTCCCGGACTTAAGAAGCCAATGGCCTAGAAGAAAATCAGGCGAAAAGGACCGCCTGGACCTGTGGGGTGTTCTTACAAGGTAGTTTCGCGGATAGTTTCATTTTTTCTAGTGCCAAAAACAAGTAAGAAAACTGATTTCTTTGGCGTGCTATTTGGGAGTGCTAATTAATAGCACTAGCACTGTGCAACGCGTAGCATGCGTTGAACTTGGTGCAAGTGCTAAATCTGAAGTTCTAGTGCAGAGCGTGCCAATGCACGTCTGCAGATCTGTGTACAGCCGCTGTCTGTCAAATCTGTGTAATTTTTATTAAACAAACTGTGTAAAATTTTACACAGATCTGTGTAGGATTTTACACAGATCTGGGTAAAATTTTACACAGAATCTGGGTAGAATATAAAATATGGTTTTGATTCTGAAGATGATTTTGAACATTTATTTTAAAAATATAAGGTAAAATAAAGCACATTTTATTAGCTTAAGTCTGAGATTTTAAACATAATAAACATTTGAAGGAGCCGCAGTATCCGTTTGCTCGTGTTGTCTTCGGAACTCCTCCTCTGGAATACCTGGTGTGGATAGTTTCGCAGCGGGCAAGCCTGGCGCTTCTGCCGCACACGAAGTAGGACATCGAAGAGAAAAGCTACCGATCTGGAAAAAAATCTGGAAAGCTACCGATGGCCGAAATGATAAAAAATCTAATAGAGAAAGACAATTTAACAATGATTCATGGAAAAAATCACGAGAAATAACTTACCAAGTTTCTCGGAGCTGCATGAAAGTCGCCATCTTAAGTTTTTTGGTTTTTACCCAGATTTGAAACGAAAGCTGATCGAAAATCTGTGTAATTTTTTACACAGATCTGTGTTATAAAACTACACAGTTTTGACAGCTAGAACATGTTCTACAATCTGTGTAATTTTTTTACACAGATCTGTGTTATGTGGATTTTGCGTGAAGGCTACCAACTTTTGCTGAGCAAAATTCCGTACACTTTATGACACCATGGTATAACACAAACTGTCAAGGAACAGTTTACATAAATTAAAAATGGAATTAAAAATATAAAACTGTCTCGTTTTGACATTTTACAAATTTCAATGCTTATAACTTGCCCGTTTAAAAATATTTACAAAATAATCCGAGATTTGCTTAATCAAATCTTCATGTTCTTGCATTTTTTTGATAAACGTTAAAAAGTTTTCGAAACTCTGAAAACATTTATTGAGTTTTTTTAAAAGGTCCTATAAACATGTGAAACGCAATAGCTTATAGAACCTTCTAAAAATACTCTAGATTTGAAATTAAAATGTTTACAGGGTTTCACAAGCTTTGGAAAACCTTTCGATCTTTTATCGGATAAATATGTTTTGTAAGGAATTTCAACAATCATTGATAATCAACTGTGAACTGAGGAAAACTATCCAAATTATCTATTTAAAACAATTTGACAGTTGAATTGAATTGTCTAATTAGCAAAAGATAAGAAAGCAATTCAATTCATTTTTATCATCAGAAGTAGGGATAAATTAAAATACTTTTTAAAGCAGAAATATTCACAGTAAAAAAATCATGGTAATATTACATCTAGGGTATTACAGGGGTACATCTTTTATGTCAGAAAAAATATGTAATTTTACCTCTAAAAATGTGTAATTTTAACACTTTTCTGGTGTCTGGTGTAATGTAACTTTTTCAGTCTAAATTGAGGTAAAATTACACCATAAAAGAGGTAATATTCAACTTTTCAAAATTACACCTTCCAAATTTTCACAATTGTTTACTGTCTATATAGCAAAGGAGACAAATATTTCTTTATTCCCAGTTAGCCAGGCGGAATATTATATTTTATGTGTATTTCTTTAACATTTACTCACAAAATAAGAAACCATTTTTTATCACAGTTCGATATTTCGTAGGAAAATATGCAGCTCAAAAAGAAGGATGATATGTATTCTCTGGCAATTATATTTATATTTCTTATTATTCAAAACTTTTTGAAAACTTTTTTTGTAGTTTCATACAAAGTAAGAAAAAATCATATTTCATCTGGTTGTGTTTACATCTTTAATGATAGAAAAAGAAAAAATATTTTACAGTTTTAAACTTGTAAATTTACTACATTTTCATTGTAATGTGACTAAGTAAGTAATATTACATCATACAATTTTATACCTTCAAAATTTACAGATTTTTTTCTAAAAAGACATGGAAACTAATGTTAAAAGCTTTGTTGATGCTTTCTTAAATCTCGTTTACTTTTTCAAAAGGTCCTATGTACATAGAAAAACCTATGCGCATTTGGTTGTTTTGAAAAAGTTATTAAGCATTTTGTGATTATTCAAAGCTGCAATTGAGCAATTCTCTACGAAATGAGCTTTATATTTTTCTTTTTGTATTTTTTAATCTGGCTCAAACTTTTAGGGTACCTTTCGGGCATTCGGAATTTTCCATCATCAGTTTGTTCACATCATTTTACATACAAAAAAAAGTCACTTTTCATCACTAGAAATGATTTACAAATAAACACTAGTACCGTAAAACGGGGTGACTTTGATAGCCGGGGTGACTTTGATAGGTTTGCGATTTTTCCGCAAAATGAAAAGTACAATTCAAATACAAACGGAATGGTTTAGAATCATTCTGACCGTGGTAGAGAAGTGTTCAAAGTACCTCAAAAAGAACTTTTCATAAAATTTTGAAAAGTTCAAAAAGTTAGTTAACTATAGTTAAGAAAATGTTGATGAAAGTCATTATTTTAAACTTCTCAAAGTGTCATGATTTTCTCAATGAACATGATTTTGAATCGGAAAACGGAATGCATTTTCGGATTCTTTGGACAATTTTTCACTAGGAGAAGGTTAAATAAGTTTGTAATTAATATATAATATGTGGTTTTGAAACACAATTTAAAAAAATCTCGAAATTTATAGGCAATTTCAGTTGAAAAAATTTCATGTCAAGTGTGAAAACTTGTGATTCGTGTTTTGAATTCATATAAAATGCAATATAAATCGATAATTTTATAAACAAAACTAGTTTTTACAAATTTCAGTTAAAATTCCGACTTTTAACAATTTTACCTAAAACTTATATGTATTTTGTTGAAAAGCTTATAAACTTAGTTAACTAATTACAAACAGTGAGTTTTTTCTTAAAAACTGTATCAGCAACCTTAGTGATGGTACATTTAACGTACAAATTAAGTTTGAACATCTTAAAAAATATGATTTAAACAAGAAGAAATATGACTATCAAAGTCACCCCGGAATTTAAACTGAGAATTTTTAACGTAACTATTTTTCTAAACACTATTGAAAAAACTTTTTTTTCCAATATAGTGCATGGACTTTGTGTGGCCTACCCCAGTACATGTTTTAAAAATAATAATCTTGAGAAAAACCTTACCTGTTGGAAAATATTCCTAAAACAAATTGAAATCCTATCAAAGTCACCCCGGTTTACGGTATATTTTTTTGACATTTCAAAATATCATCTTTTCAACAAAAAAATAACATCAAAGGCAAAACATCTTTTCCGCGTAATATTTATTTTAAATTGTGATTTAAAAAAATCGAGAAACATGTTTTGACTGTATCTTTAAATGTTATTTTTTAATATTGAAAATCGGACCATTAATTTTCGAGAAATCGTAGATCAAAAAGAGAGGTTTAGGTAACTAAGCAACATTGGAAAAATCTATTTTTTCCTGTTTTTAAAATCTTTTTTATTCATATTGTTTTATTTTTAATATCATGTTTAGAAAATCAATATTTTCTAAGCTCTTCAAAAGTATTTTTTTAAGCATGGGTACTTTGTTTTAAAAAGGATGCATTTTTTTCAGAATTTTACAATTGAATTTGCAAATTTGATTTCACACAAAAAAAAATAGTATAAAAAAAAGTGTGTTGATCTCTTTCTGATTTTTTTTATGAGTTCGCTATTTTTTCACATAAAAATTCTAACTTGGTCAAAGATTATTTGCCCTTCCTGACATTTTCTGAAAAGGTGGAATTTGATGTCCACGAAAAAATATTAAAAACATTTTTTTAAGTCAATATTTAGTGCAAAAATGTTATTTAAAATTAGTAAAAATAAATGTATGGTGTATTATTTTTTCACTGCAGTCGTCATCCAAACTTACAACTTTGCTAAAGTCACCAAATCGATCAAAATTTTCTTCAAAAGATACAAATTTTTTTAACTTCTTTAAATTATATTTGTATGGACAGCTGCCAAATATGTATTGAAAATGATAAGGACAAATTCAAGATGCTTTCGATTGAAAAATCAAAAAAAAAACGGATGGCCGATATCTCAGAGAATTGCTCCAATACAAATTTGATTAAAAAAATCAGGACTGCTTTATAGATTGTAAACTATCCAAAAAAGATTTTATATTTATTTTTTTAACTCTGTTGACTGTTTTCAAATAATTTATTTTTTTATTTAAAAGTGGCATTCAAAGAAATTCAAAACAAAAAAATAATTTGCTTAAAAAAACATTCAAAATTGATTTTTGTGTTTAAAAATCATTGCATCGTGGCTTTAAATGCATTTGATGCTAATTAATCCATTCTAAAGAAATATTCTAAAATAATGATTTTATGTTGTATTTTGCTTATTTTTCATAAATTGAAAAAAAGAATATTCAGCTGCATTTTATCTATCAAGAAAAGGGTAAATTTGCCGGTTTTGCCGAAGATACAGGAATATTCGTACAAAATAAACAATTTTGTGGGAATTTTACAGCAAATGCTTCTTGAATCGTTCTTGATAAAAAAAAAACATCGAAAATAAGCTTAGGTATCGAACATTGTTGTTGTTGTTGATTTTATTAGGGGAACTTTAACCCTATCGAACATTTTAAAATTGTTAAAACATGGTTAAAATTCTCATTTCAGGAAAAAAAAATTCTGCAGTCAGTTAATTGGTTAATTTTTGAATGCATCAATCAATGTTGAATGTTAAAATCGATTGAAATTCAAAAATCAAAATTAAAAAAAATCTATGAAAAATCTTTACTATTTGTACCATTCATTCTAAAAACTCTTTAAACTTTGAACGATTCCGTTTACAAAAGATCCAGATTTATCTATATTTTCAACTGTCAGAAGGGTGAAAAATATAGTCCAATTTTACCGTAGATATTGCGGCTTTCGCTGGAGTACCTCGGCCCTTCGATGTGATTTTTTTGTCGATATTAAAATAAGCTATTCCACAGAACAACACCGGAAATGACAATGTTACCCCTGATGATGTAATGTATAAATCAATGTATAATGTTTAAATCAATAAGAATTCCAAAATTAAAAAAAATTTGTTCATGAAAAATCATTATTAATTGTATCACATTTGACAAAAAATTGTTCACCATCATGTTAAGATTTTATTGTAAAATAAGCTTCTAAATTACTTAGGTAAAAAGGTGTAATGGTATTTGCAATCTGCCTAAAATGGCAAAAAAATGGAAAATGTTGATTTTCTGGAAAGAAATACGATTTAAACTCATTTTGTGCTAAAACCCGGGTATCTAAGAAAACCTAGAAGATTATAAATCAAAAGAGAGAGAATTTATGCCCACTTCTATTACAGATAATTTCCGGTTGGTTAGAAATTTCAACGAAAAATCATTTCTATCCATCAAAACGCTCTAAAACCGGTGGTAAGTTGTTTTCAATAATAATCTCATATTTATCTTAAATTTTATACTGAATTGTACAGATACAATCAAGATACAATTTATATGCACATTACATAATTTTTTAAATGTGTCAAGAATTACTATTTTAGATTGGATTTAGAACAATCATATTTGATGATTTATCAATAAAATAATATTTTTGTTAATATTTCAAATGTATACATAACATTTTTTGAACGTTTTTAGCAATCTTCTAAGTATTTTCTATAGAACCTTTTACAGAAATAATCTTATGGCAAAGAGTTCGGCATTAGTTATATTCACTCCACAGTGCAGTTAGCACAAACACTGGGTCACAGCACGACCATCTTTCTATCTTTAATGACTCATCTAAATCCCCACCTCTCAACTCACCGTTCAGGTAATTATCCACTCCGGCTATCAAAATCATGGTTCTCGCCGCGTATTCCGCCGACTAGATGGCACGATGTTCCGCCCGATTACGCCCGAATGTATGCAGAGTTACTTGCAGTCTTGCACCAGCAGCTCTTCAACTCGCGCGGTGCATTCTACGCGAAATTCCAAACATCATCACTACCACCAAGGTTGGAAGGTGGCCTGCGGTACCACTACCACCATCTCAACGGGCGGGTCGGAGAGCGAGTTCAAACGGGGTTGATAATCCGCACGGGCCAGAGGAAGGGCTGCTGCTCTTTTTGTTGACTGCCAGAGGACGAGGGTGTTTTTATTTTGTTTCCTTCCTGATCTCCTCGCTGGTATCGATTGGTTGGAGCTGGCCCCGTCACACACGTGTTCCTGTGAGAGCTTGGACAATTTACTTTGAGTTGAGAGGGAGAGAGCCCACAAACACACCTCCAGGCGGGATGACAACAAACCCCGAAAGCTCTCTCCTTAAATTACGCACTTTTCCTCACTCTCTCTCTGGCGATTTCACACACTCACACACACCCTCAAAAGTGGGAAAAATTTTCATTCCACTTTTTCCACTAGTTAAAAATTTAGTAAATTGATCAAAATTCTACGAATTTCGGCAAATCACTATGACTAATGCGCCCACAAGTAGGCAATCGCAGCTTAAACACACTAGAAACAAACCCCTAAAGCTATGCAAAACCTGTGTTCGACTTCCGAATTTTTTCCCCTCCTTCTTCCGCTGCTTGTTCCCAAAACTAGTCCAGGTGACGACTACCCAGGATTACGTTCCTCGAAAAAGATCCAAAAATGTCGCATTTGTTCCGCACGCAACTTCCAGCGCTGAAGAAAATCGCCCAAATTGCTGCAATCGAGCACCCCAGGAAGCAGCACGGGGTCCCAGCAAGTTTTCGCCTGCAAGGCAGGCAATCCCCACGACGGCTACCAATCCGGAAAATTCCTTGTTCGCACTTTTTCCCGATCCCGGATTGAGCCCAAATCTGTCACTTTTGCACTTCCGGAAGTTGTTTCTGGGATATCCGGATCGTTTCGCGGCACCTTTTATCCGTGGAAAATTGGTTTCAGTCCAGATTTTTTCCTCAAAAGCAGTTTTGCTTCTTCTTTTTAATTGGGTAGTGCAATGTGGTGTTCCTTGTGTGTTACTTGGAGAAAAGTCCTTACCGAACTGACTCACGCTGGACACGGACATGGAGGACTAAGTGGAAAGACCCACTGGGAAATGTGAGAGAGCGAGAGAGAATACGCACTTTTGGGGCTCTCTCCCCGGCTCTCTTTCGGGGTGGGTTACCAAACCGACGATGGCAGACTGTTGCCTGTTTGCGGGGAGAAGCTTTCGCGGGAGCTTTTCGTTTGAGTGAGCTTGTGGGTGGGTGGTGGAGTTCGATTTTCCAGGAAATTAGGGAAAATGTCGGAAATGTGAAAGCTTTTTGATGGTTGGTAGCGGTGATGGAAGGGATGCCAGATTTGTGTAATTTCAGGAGCAATACGAGCAAAGAACGAATGAGCATTTTGACAGTTTGTGCTATTTTAATAATTCCTAGTAATTCTCTAACTTCAGGAAACTTTTTCACATTTCTGAAAAAGGATTTTTGGAAAAATCATGCAATGTTATGCTGGCTCAGGAAATTTTATTAATCTCACAATTATTTTTTTAAATTTATTCTTGTCGTCCCTGTCAAACTTTCTAATTATTGGAAATTGTTGTATTTTAAAATATTGATTTTATTTCTTGTTGTTGTGATTGATGCTATATGATTTAATAAAACCATAAATCTAAAGGAAATTCAATCATTTCTTGAGATTCATAAATTTATGACAGGTTTTTGATATATAAAAAATAGTGGTCTCTTTTTATTGGAGACTAAATTGTAAACAAACTTTATTTAATGAAAGTCGTTGAGCCAAGGTGAAAAAGCAAATCTCCACGAACCCGGAAATTGATTTCATGTGTATTTGCTGAAATAGCCGTTTTGTATGGTTCATCCACAATTTACAAAAATCGTACCATAGATTTTTTTAAATATTAGGGGATAAAAAAGTTAAATTATTGTTTTGCTTAAGAAAAAAAAAACAAATAGAAAATTTTCTGAAAATTGCCTCAGAGATTGCTCAGAGATTCTTGAGATAATTATATTTAAAATGAAAAAAAAAACTGCAAAATTTAGGATTTCAAAGTACAAATCTGTGTTTGTAAGAAATTCTTCATAAATTTTTTTTTAACAAAATAAATCGGTCATGTGTTCTCTTTAAATCGAAAAAATATGATTTTTTTATCATAATAAAAAACTTGGAGACCGATGCATTGGATTAAAATTTTCATCAAAAATATAGTACACTCAAACCCCGATGGTTTGACACCAACTGTTGTCAAACGAACGGGGTCACTTTTTAGTTTGACACCCCTTTTACATGGAGTGCACACACACTACCAAACGTTTGTTTTGATAGTGTGCGTGAGCGCCGTGTAAAAAGTGACAGTTCGTCACTTTTTAGTTTGACTTTGACAAACCAACGGGGTACAAACTAAAAAAGTGTCAAACGAAAAAGTGACCAACCACCGGGGGCTGTGTGTATTATGAACTTTTTTGGTGAGATCTTGCCATAAAAACACTTTTTTTTTATTTTTCGTAAGTCGGGGACTTTTTTTAATTTTTTTTGCTCATACTTCTCCATTACTCAAAAAAGCTTTTTTATTCTATAAAACATATCAAAATATTTCGAAAATCATGTACAGACCTTGGAAATTCTAAATTCAGAGAAAAAATTAGTATTTTTAAAAATTGTAAGGCTGTTCCAATTTATGATTAAAAGTTAATGCAGCTTTTTCCTTCAATATTGGTTTGAAAATCAAGGGACAAAAATTATATTTTTTCAATAGCTTCCACATTTTAATGGTCATTTGTCTATTTGACATGCACTCTGGGTAATCCTCCGCCAACTCACACAGCAGTTGCCCCGACCCCTCTTCGATTTGCGTGAAACTTTGTCCTAAGGGGTAACTTTTGTCCCTGATCACGAATCCGAGTTCCGTTTTTTGATATCTCGTGACGGAGGGGCGGTACGACCCCTTACATTTTTGAACATGTGAAAAAAGAGGTGTTTTTCAATAATTTGCAGCCTGAAACGGTGATGAGGTAGAAATTTGGTGTCAAAGGGACTTTTATGTAAAATTAGACGCCCGATTTGACGGCGTACTCAGAATTCCGAAAAAACGTATTTTTCATCAAAAAAACACTAAAAAAGTTTTAAAAATTCTCCCATTTTCCGTTACTCGACTGTAAAAATTTTTGGAACATGTCATTTTATGGGAAATTTAATGTACTTTTCGAAGCTACATTGACCCAGAAGGGTCATTTTTTCATTTAGAACAAAATTTTTCATTTTAAAATTTCATGTTTTTTCTAATTTTGCAGGGTTATTTTTTAGAGTGTAATAATTTTTTACAAAGTTGTAGAGCAGACAATTACAAAAAAATTGATATATAGACATAAGGGGTTTGCTTATAAACATCACGAGTTATCGCGATTTTACGAAAAAAAAGTTTTGAAAAAGTTGGTCGTCATCGATCATGGCCGTTCATGGTCACCCGCGACAGACACGGACGACGAAAAAAGAGAAAAAGTAACCCCTCGGTCTGATTGCGTACCAGACGCAGCCTTCCAATGACAGCGCACGGACGCAGCCAAATGGATCTGACAGCTGGCGGGGCAGAGTCAGCAGTCAGCCTCTTTCATCAACCAACCGTCGAGGGATCAAGTTGGCAATCACGCTGCGGGGATTCCTCTAGCAAACCAACTTCTCCACAGAACTATTTTGCAAAAACTGAGCCAACAGCATTTAGAACAAAAATTTTAGTTATTATTTCTGGTCAATAATGATTTCAATTTTGTCGATTTGAACAGCTTTGGAGAACCAAGAAATTCAAATAATTTCAAATAGTTGTGTAGCTTTGTCACTTTAAAACATTTTTTCGCAAGATTCTTCCAAAATACTAAAGGAGGTATCAGACTATGGAAACAAACCAACAAACTCGCACTTTTTGACAGTTTGACAGTTTGCCCGCCCTGTTTGTTTGCCTGCATTTGTTTGCAGAAACGTCAGCCTGCATACTTTTGACATGGTTTGCGAGTTTGGCAAACTGTCAAACAGGAAAAAGTGTGAGTTTGTTTGTCATAGTCTAATAAGTCCTTAACGGGGGTGTCAGCTTACCTACCTTAAAACTTGTGTTTCAAAAACGATTGGCACTACACTCAAACCCCGATGGTTTGACACCAACTGTTGTCAAACGAACGGGGTCACGTTTTAGTTTGACACTCCTTTTACACGGAGTTCACACACACAACCAAACGTTTGTTTTGATAGTGTGCGTGAGCGCCGTGTAAAAAGTGACAGTTCGTCACTTTTTAGTTTGACTTTGACCAACCAACGGGATACAAACTAAAAAAGTGTCAAACGAAAAAGTGACCAACCGGCGTTGGTTGAGTGTATTTAAAAAAAACCTTGAATATTTAAGCTTCTAAATCATTTTTAAATTATTTTTTTTTGGTTGAGAGAGTTCGGCAAGATATAAAAAGGGGACAAAGTTCACTATTTTTTTCTATAAACAAAATAAGTTTCAAACATTAAAGTTCAAATGCACTAATAAACGTACAATGTAGGAAGACACTTGAGAATATTTTTTAATGATTTAAATCAAATGAAATTAATTGCTTTTTGATTTGGTTGATAATATTGTTCCTATAACACATTGATAAAATCACATAAGAGTAGAACTTCAATTAGATATGTTCATCGCCTGTTTTCAGTCCTTCTTGAAACCTTAAATTACAATGAATAGTTTGAAGAGCGCGATACTTTTGAATCTCCTAACTTCTACAGTAGGGCTTTCGCCAGGAACACAACTTGCTAGCTTTGTGCAAAATACTTTCAGGAACGTCACCAAAACAAGTGATTTGTGCATTCTTCACGACAGCCCAAGCTGGATTTGGATCGACTTGCTGGATGATTTCAACAGCAAACTCGCTGGGAACTTTGCTGTGAACCGCCTAAATTGGTTTGGCAACACTGGAAGAGCATGCGATTTTTATTTGATTTTGCTGGATTCAGGTTGGGAGTTGAGGGATTTTGAACAAATGGGTGATCGATTTCTTGATGCACGTAACTGGAATCGGTTTGGAAGTTTTGTTTTCGTTACAATTGAGGATGAGAGTTTCAGTTTGAACTTTTTGGAACGCTACGTTGAGTTTGTGCTCTATCTTGGAATTACAAAATCTGTTGTAATATTGATCAGAAAAGACGGCTCGATTCCACTGAAAATGCACATTAATTACTTTAGCCTGCAAGAGACATTTTTTGAAGATTTTGAAGCAATCGAGAATGTTTTCCAGCGTGATGCTTTGGATGACTTAAAAGGGCACCCTTTCAGTGCATTTTTGTTTCCCAATGAACCATACCTGTTTGTGATACCACCTGGCCAAGTGCTGGGAACGCAAGGAGAAACCGTTGCAACATTTTGCAAACATGTGAATGCAACTCTGAAGATGTGGATTCCCCGTGACGATTTGATTGATGGAACAAAGGTAGCTCAATTTATAGCGGCAGGTTCTGTGAGTATCGTTAACGGGTTTGTCAGTGTTGCCAAATATGCCGAGATAGAACTTGCATATTCGCAGTCTGGACTGTGTCTTTTGGTGCCGGAAAAACCCGTAACATCAATTTTTCGTCATTTACTGAGACCTTATACCGTGTCGCTATCGGTATCAATTGCTGTCAGCGTGATTATTTTAGCTTTAATTAGCAGAATCTTCCCAAAACAATTCCCTAGAGGTATTCTCAGCCAACTGTTTTTCGAATCTCACGTTTCCGAGTACAAAATGGCTAAAAAGGAACGATTCCTTATGGTTTCACTCTCACTAACTTTATTTCTTCTCTGTGAATCATACAAGCAATGTTATTTCAATTTTTGTTCAACAATCAGTACGAGCCTCGTTTGAAAACCTTCGAAGATTTGCTGGCAACCGACTACACCATCCAAAGTCACACGCCATTTTTCCTAACCCACCTGACGGCAACACTTCCCCAGCTGAAAACTCGTGTAAATTTACTCAAACACGCAAATACCTTCACTCAACCTGCCAGCGACGTAGTCATTTGCACGTTTTGTCACTTTGCCGAAGGTTTCGCAATTTCGGATCTAAATTTTGACCCGAAAACCGGATTTCGCCGGCACTACGTTTTGCCGGCGAAATTTCCGCTCGCAACCAACGCGTACACTCACGCCAGAAAGCAGCCATTTTCGGTTAAATTCGGACAGATTCTTGCCCACTTGAACGAAGCTGGCCTGCTGGACCATTGGTTCCGAATGTACGAATATCTGTGGATGGCACTGCCGGCGGAAAGAACGAATGAGGTTAAATTTGAACATTTGTTTTCGCTGTGGAAGCTTCTTGTGGCAGGGTATGGAATTGGTTTTGGAGTTTTTATTTTGGAATTTTGTGTGCACTTTGGTTTGAAAAAAATTACGTGTAAAATTGATGGTAATTTATGCGGTTCTTGTTCAGAATTCATCAAATTCTGGAAAGTGAGAAAATTGATAAGAACTTTAAAGTTTCTTAAGCCAAAAAAATGCAGTAAAATATTTGTAAATATTCAAAAAATTAAAAGCATTCCTAAAATTGTTGAGAAGTATATAAAATATTTAAAAAATAATGCTCTAAAAAAATTCACAACGTGGAAATAAATCACTCATATTGCCTGTCTCTCACAAATGCACACGCTGCAAGGTGTTTCTGGAATGAAGATATGAATTCACTAAATACTTAGTTTAACGCAAACGCAAACAGGCCAAAAAAATTTAAAAATTCAATTGAAATTCACTGTTGTATTTGTTTGATTTAATTTTACATTTGCCACGGCAAAAAAGTAGGAATCGAGTTGCGTTCAAAACAAATTTTGCATTATCTTATAAAATTTTAGTGTAATATAACACTCAGCAGCGATGGTAGAATCTTCATCAAAACAAACATCGTAAGGGAACATGGCTCTCCTCTCTCGCGCATGAAAAATCGGTAAAAGGAAACTGAAAAAATCATCACTGGGATTATTCGGCGGAACATCGACTTCTCTACTGTACTTGCAGGTGAACAATGTTTGTAAACAAAACGAAATAAATTGATTTAGTGGTGTTCACCATGAGAATCACAAAAAAATCTTCTACTGACTTTTTTTTTAAGTTCGCAAAACTATATATAGAAACATGCTTGCTCACTTCCTATTGAGCTATTAATCACTTGATTTCAGTTGAAAACGCTTTTTATGAGCTGTAATTGAATGTAAAAGTGCTGATATGGCAACATTAGAGGCACGATTTAATTAGATGCTGTTCCCCTAACTCACTTTTAAAATCTTTCTTAAATTGACTCAATCTATCAATATCATGTTAATTTTTTAATGCATTCCCTTAGAATATATTGTTTGATAATGTAGTAAGTTTCAAAGCATAAATTCTAAAATTTGGGGGGGGGGGGTATCAAACGATTCGAAATTTTGCATGCATTTTAACTGTTTTAGAGCTTTTTGAATGAAATACCGTATTTTTTAAAATACTCATATTTTTACAACTCGCTATGTGGGTATCAAACGATTAGAAATTTTGCATGTGTTTTAACTGTTTCAGAGATTTTTGAATTAAATACTTAAAATTTTCACAAAATACAGTATTATTTTAAAGCACTGAAATGTTCATAATTTGCAATATGGGTTGCAAACGAAGCGAAATTTTACCTGCTTTTTCATTGTTTTAAAATAACATTTTAATGAAATAAAAATATTTTCACAAAATACCGTATTTTCTTGAAAGTATTCAAATTTTCATATTTTTTTCAATCAAAGTGAAATGTTACCTGCATTTTTAACTGTTTTAGAGTTTTTTGAATGAAAAACTAACAATTTCACAAAATACCGTATTTTCTTAAAATACTCAAATTTCTATAATTCCTAATATGGGTTGCACTATGGGCCATCTCCATACAAACATGCGGCCAAATTATTTTTTTGCTTTTTAAATGTTTTTTTCATACAAATTTGGGTAATTGTATGGTATTGAAATGATATACGTCGATTTTTATGACTTTTCATGTTTTTCAATAGTTGATTGTTTATAATAAATAGTCTTTTCATACATTTGCAAGTGCAACAGAATTGCGTATATATTGTATTGCAAGTTTATATTATTAAATTATGGATAAGCTAATACATCCCCACTTTAAGGACACAACCCCTCCCTCCTCCCCTCCAACAAAATTTTGTTAAGTGTTAAAAATTCATTTTAAGTCAAATATTTATTATTTACTGTTGTGTGTTTCTTTTTGTGAGTCCATGCCATATAAGTTGAGCCCCCCCCCCCCCCACCCTTACGGGCATAAATTGCGAAAATTTTAATTGTTTAATCAAATAACAGAAAAATTAATTTTATTCAAAATATTAATTATGAAGTAAAACGATAAAATACAAACCGTATTCTTACTAATCCTAATGTTCTTGTTCATGAAAATTCATTTGATTATAGAGTTTCTGACTTTTTATGATGTTTTGTACTAACCAACATAGAACTTTAATGTGGATCAGTTTCATGGATTGATCGCAGAAATTCATCATGCTAAGTCAACATTTTGCTGAATACTTTTTTCGGTATCAAACTGAGATTCTCCAGTTTCGCTTGAGAAATTTCGGTACGAATACCTTATTTTGACTAAGGTACTCAATTTTAAATGTAGGCAACAGAAAATTCCAATAAAGTCATTTCGAACTTCTTGAAACCAGGTATTGATTTTTGAAGCGACGATGCCCACGAAGTAGGTAGCAAAGCAAGTGAAATAAACGGGCGCATATGTAGATTGCAGCAAATTTTGATAAAACGTAAAAGTTCAAAATGGCATATCTCCGAAAACGCAAAAAATCGCAGGCTGGAAATTTCAGCAATGTTAGATTATAATCCAATCTTTCAAGTGATCTTAGTTTCATGTTTAGCATCGGTTAGCAAAAAAAGTACTCGATTAACAAACACAAAAAAAAGTTTTGTTAAAAAAATGCTCCAGTTATTCGATGAAAACTTCAGTTTTTGGTTTGGAAACAACATTTTATCTATTAATAGTTTCAAAGCTTATCTCATTACCTTTCCAACGATGTATAGTTGTCCTAATAAAATATTTAAAATGGCTGAGCTATGTTAAAATTAAACAATCAGCCTTTTTTACGAAAAACGCTAGTTTTTTACTCCATTTTTTGACTTTCAGCTTGCGTATCTCCGTAATGAACAAACTAAGACCTTTGAAAATTTGGATTTTTCTTAGTTAGAATGTTTACTTTCGAGAAAAAAAAATACCAAAAAATATTTGGAGAAGGTCACTTTTTTGAAACTTGGCCACCCAATGTACCATAGTGGGTTGAAACCCGTATTGATACGAATCGAAATTTTACATGTTTTTACTAGTATTTTCGAGAAAACATGGTATTTTGTGAAAATTTTAATATTTCATTCATAAAACTTCAAAACATTGAAAATGCAAGCAAAATTTTAAATCGTTTGATAATTAAATATGTTTGACGAAATACGGTATTTTGTGATAATTTTAGAATTTATACTTTGAAACTTACCATATTAACAAAAAAAATATTACTAAGAGGAAGCTTGAAAATTCAACATAATTTGGTTGGTTTTTATTCAAGAAATGTATAAAAATTTAATACATTTCTAAAATTGAATAAAATTTAATACCAGTTATTGTCCGTTATAGTCGCTGAAATTATCGCCGATAGAATTATCGGAGTAACGATAAATAATAACAACGCTCGTTAACAACCTTGGTCTCCACTCTCTTTCGCGGGTGGAGAAAGTTCGCTAGCGGAAAAGATTTTTTTTGCGATTATTTCACCCCTGACACTCGGAAATATGTAGTCAAAGAGTATTTCTCTCTGATGTAGTTCTTCAGCTTGGGAATCCAACTTGAATGAAATGTCAAGCTGATAGAGGCGTTTATCATTTTCACTCTTCATCGGTCTGATAGCCGAGCGCAATAAGGCGCCAGTACTATATGTGGGTGCTGGGCGTGAATTCCGTCAGAGGAAACGTTTTTTTTTTTTTTTGTGAATAGAAAAACTTTACTTGCATTGCAAGGGAATGATGGAAAGAGAGGAATCACAAATCCGTTTAAATAATTTCAAGATTTTTCAGGTGTAAACCGAAAACGCGATCAAAAATTAAAGTGGAAGAATAAGGCTTTTAACTGCTTATTTAACTGTCGGTGTACAGGCCGCCGCGCGGTTTAATCATTTTCTGACGTAGGTACATTCAATTTTGCAGTCAAAAACCAGTCATTGAATTGAAAAAATAAAATTCTTTTACAAATTTTCTTTTCTTGATTTGTGTGCACCTACGTCGAAGACCAAGATTGTTTACTTTTTGCTCTTCGGTCTGACAGTCTTGGTCTGACAGATTTGGTCTGACAGCTTTATCATAGGGACGTGGCGTTACATCGTGCTGCCACCTGGTTTTTTTAGGTGCAAGAGTGGAAAAGTGCTGAGTCATCGCTTAAAAATAGACGGCGTCCTATCTCGCCCAGCAAAATGAAGACTTTATCGACTTCAATCAGTTTCGATGAGAAAGAGTGGAAAACGTGGTCTAAAAATAGCGACGCCATCCCCCTATGGATTTTGGTCTGGTCTAGGCGAGGGATAGGACACAGCACCTTCCTGTTGCATTGTAGAAACCTCTTATGGTAAAAAATTACACTTATTTCAGGATTTTTTTTTTTTTTTAATATGAATTTCAGCAACGATTTTTTTACGCCAAGTGGCACTGAGCGCCGCACTCAGAGCTGTCAAAGTGTAGTTGATAACCCCTTTGAGATTCATTGGAGCTTCCGATGCAATCAGTTTCTGCAGTGCGTGTAATTAAAATATTGCTACAAAGTACAAATTTATTACATGCTTTAACCTTGAGCCACTGAATAACTCACGTACCATTAGGGTGGTCCAAATCCGGCTACCGAAGTTTAATAGCATCCCAAGGGGTTCGTCACTCAACAAAACTCAAAACCGTTTCCTGCCCACGCGTCAGTCTTTGAGAAACCCCCAGTCCAAAATGAGTCTCCTCAAAGTCGTAACCTTTCTCAACCTTTCCAGTTCAACTCTCGGCCCATCGCCTGGCGCTCAACTTGCCCAAGTGATTCAAAACGTTTACACCTATCCAACCGAAACGCTTGACTTATGCATCATGTTCGATTCCCCGAACAAGGTTTGGCTCGATTTTCTGGATGACTTTACTACAAAAATCCCGCCAAATTTCGCCGTAACTCGCCTGGACTGGATCGGCTTCGTGCGGACGAAATTCGATTTTTATTTGATCTTTCTGGATTCGGCGATGAATTCTGCGAGCTTCGACAAAATGGCGCATTTGCTTTTGCAGGCACAGAACTGGAATCGTTACGGAAAGTTCGTTTTTGTAGCGGTTAACGATGACAATTTTACGGTGAAGCTGTTCGACTCGTACTGCAATCTGGTTAGGTCGCTTGGTGTTACGAATTCTGTGTTGTACTTTTTGGCTGAAGGTGGCGCCGTGATCATGCAGTATGATTATTTCAAAGGTCGTTCGAACATTTTTCGGAGTGTGCAAGATATTGAAGGTGTTTTCACAATGGATTTTTCGCTGGATATGCAAGGATTTAATTTTTATGCACTTTTCATAGTGAACAAACCATTTTTGTTCATCGGCACATTGAATAATGTTGGGGGGATTCACTCAAGGATGGTTTTTGAGTTTTGCAAGCACGTGAATGCTTCTATCCAGGTCAAAGTCCCTAGAAAGCAGTTTCCAACTCGGGAGCAATTCTCGGCACTCGTCCAGGGAGGTTATATTAGTTTCGTTAACGGAATCACCATGGTTCCCAAGTTCACTGATCTAGAGAATACGGGCTCCCAGTCTGGACTATGTTTGATCGTTCCGGAAAGAACAATTGGATCAATCATACATTATCTGCTGAGACCTTACAATTCATCACTGTTTGTTTCCATTGTTGTGGCCATAATTTTGCTTTTCATGATTAGCTCCATACTTCCTTCAGTATTCCCTCGAGGAATCTTGAATCAATTATTTTACGGATTTCTCATTGATGAGTACAAAATGGCTCGTATTGAACGATTTACACTGTTTTCCCTCACAGTGATCTTCTTCTTGCTCTGCGAATCCTATCTAGCGAAACTGTTTCAATTTTTCTTCAACTATCAGTACGAACCTCACCTGGAAACAGTTGAAGATTTGCTCGCTTCCAACTATACAATTTACACCGAAAATCAATTTCATCTGACCCACATTGAAACCCTCTTTCCTCAGTTGAAAAATCGCATCCAATTGGTGCTAGATGGAGGGTACTACAACAATCCCGACCCCTACAAAGTCATCTGGACCTATTGCCAATTTGCCGAAAGTGCTACACTGTCCAAAGAAAATTTTGATGGAAATTCGGGATTTACAAAGTACTACATATTGCCAGAGCGAGTTCCCCTACTAACTGACGCGTTCACCCATTCCCGAGTGCAGCCATTTTTGCTCCGATTTACGGAAATTTACGCCAGACTGAACGAGGCAGGACTGTGCGGACATTGGTTCAAAACTGATACGGCCAAATGGTTGGCGTTGGTCGCAAGTGGGCTACAAGTTGTACGATTTGATCACCTATTTTCGCTGTGGAAACTTCTCGCGACCTGTTACGGGATTGGTAGCGTTGTTTTTATTGGTGAAGTAATGACGAAATCGTTTTGGGAGAAGTTTGCAAAGAAAATTGTTCGTTCGCGAAACATAAACATTACGAGTTGGGGTGAATCGGGACTACGGTCCAACTAGGGAAATCATGGCATGACTTTAAATTACCACCATTTGCACGAGTTTCAAAAGCTTGCAACAAATAGTTTGATAGAGATGCTGCACGACTATAAAGTAAATAAAAATCGGAAACGTGTGTCGTGATCGGGGACTTTCTTTTATAATAAAAACTCAGATATTTTGCAATTAACAAACAACACGTCTTATTCCACACAAATAATCCACAAAACTGATTTGACAATCTTCATTCTCTCTTTCGCCGGCCGCGCGCATCTCGTTGTTTTCTCGCTCGTTGTTCTCTCTCGCAGCTCGCTAGCGCGCTCTCGCACTCAATCCGCAATCTGTCAGCTGACAAGGCAATATTCATGAAGGTGTGCACTTTTTGCTGCGCTCTAAATTCTTATTTATGAATTATATCAATCTTATAATAAATACTCATTTAATAATTTATTACATATTCAATCCTGCAACCCATAATCCATACAACGTGAATTTCTCCTATGAGCAATTCTCAACGAAATCGGTCTTTTTTTATTTTAATTTTTGTATTTTTAATCCGGCTGAAACTTTGTTGGTGCCTTCGGTATGCCCATACAATTTGCCATACCAATTTGACAGCTGTCCATACAAAAATGATGTATGAAAATTCAAAAATCTTTATCTGTTGAAGGAATTTTTTGATCAAATCAAATCAAATTTTATGATCGGCAAAGTTGTAGGTATTAGGATGTAACAAAATTGACTTTTTGGCGGGCATTCAGGGGTTTGTTCCGGTGGGCATACTGAGCCCAAATCCCAAATATGAGCTTGATTGGACGTAACAGGAGCTGGCGCTCCGCCCTTCAATTTTAAATGGGATTTAACCCGTAAAAAAAGATTTTTTCAAAAATGTCACTTTTTGAGGCATTTTGGCCACTAAAGCGTTTATTTTCAACATCACTGGCGTGTAGGCCAGATCCTTGCGCATCTTTTGGTATATATAACATTGAAGTTTGGAGCACCCTGGAGCTCGGTACAGACCTTCAAAGTTTGGCATTTTTTCGAAAAATCGTCCCCGGCAAAAAAGATATGCGTCGCACCTCGCGACGCCCGAGACGCCATTTGATTTTGCCGGGGCCGATTTTTCGAAAAAATGCCAAACTTTGAAGGTCTGTACCGAGCTCCAGGGTGCTCCAAACTTCAATGTTATATATACCAAAAGATGCGCAAGGATCTGGCCTACACGCCAATGATGTTGAAAATAAACGCTTTAGTGGCCAAAATGCCTCAAAAAGTGACATTTTTGAAAAAATCTTTTTTTACGGGTTAAATCCCATTTAAAATTGAAGGGCGGAGCGCCAGCTCCTGTTACGTCCAATCAAGCTCATATTTTGGATTTGGGCTCAGTATGCCCACCGGAACAAACCCTTGAATGCCCGCCAAAAAATCATTTTTGTTACATCCTAGTAGGTATACTGAAAAAAAAATTATACGCGCAAAAACAAGTGTGATTTTAAATTATTTTTTTTTTTCACTAAAACTTAATTTGCAAAAAAACACTATTTTTATTTATTTTTTGATATGTTTTAGGGGACATCAAATGCCAACTTTTCAGAAATTTTCAGACTGTGCCAAAAATCTTCGACCAAGTTGTGAATTTTAGAATCAAAACTGATTTTTTCAAAAAATCGAAATATTGATCGCAAAAATGTTTAACCTTCATTTTTCGATGTAAAATCAAATTTGCAATCAAAAAGTAAGTTAAAAAAATTTGATAAAGTGCACCGTTGCATTTTTTTAAAATAGGTACCAATATTTGCCCAATTTTGAAATTTGTTTTTTTAAAAGTATTGATTTTTTTTAAAAACAAGACTAGCATTTCAGAAGGGTTAAACATTCAATATTACGCCTT